>NW_026967976.1:0-146094 GCF_028390025.1 Pseudophryne corroboree
CGTTTGGCCCCTACAACTAGTGCCCAGTCTAACAAACAAAAGGCCAGTGCCTGAAACTGGTGCCAGGTGGTCAACTGCGGCCCCCACAAGTAGTGCCCACTCTAACAACCGGCCTGAATACGAAACTGGTGCTAGGGGGTTACCTGTAACCCCCACGTCTAGTGCCTAATCTAGAAAACAAAAGGCCGGAGTCTGAAACTGGTGCCAGGGGCACCCTTGTGGCCCCTACGTCTAGTGCCCAGTGTAACAAACAATTGCCCTGAGCCTGAAACTGGTGCCCAGGGGTCCCTTGCGGCCCCAACGTCTAGTGCCCAGTCTAACAAACAATAGGCCGGAGCCTAAAAACTGGTGCCAGGGGGTCCCGTTTGGCCCCTACAACTAGTACCCAGTCTAACAAACAAAAGGCCAGTGCCTGAAACTGGTGCCAGGTGGTCAACTGCGGCCCCCACAAGTAGTGCCCACTCTAACAACCGGCCTGAATACGAAACTGGTGCTAGGGGGTTACCTGTAACCCCCACGTCTAGTGCCTAATCTAGAAAACAAAAGGCCGGAGTCTGAAACTGGTGCCAGGGGGTCCCTTGTGGCCCCTACAACTAGTGCCCAGTCTAACAAACAATTGTCCGGAGCCTTAAACTGGTGTTAGGGTGTCAACTATGACCCCCACGTCTAGTGCCCAGTCTAATAAAAATAGGCCGGAGCCCCAAACTGGTGCCCAGGGGTCCCTTGCGGCCCCAACGTCTAGTGCCCAGTCTAACAAACAATAGGCCGGAGCCTAAAACTGGTGCCAGGGGGTCCCGTTTGGCCCCTACAACTAGTGCCCAGTCTAACAAACAAAAGGCCAGTGCCTGAAACTGGTGCCAGGTGGTCAACTGCGGCCCCCACAAGTAGTGCCCACTCTAACAACCGGCCTGAATACGAAACTGGTGCTAGGGGGTTACCTGTAACCCCCACGTCTAGTGCCTAATCTAGAAAACAAAAGGCCGGAGTCTGAAACTGGTGCCAGGGGGTCCCTTGTGGCCCCTACGTCTAGTGCCCAGTGTAACAAACAATTGCCCTGAGCCTGAAACTGCTGCCAGGGGGTCCCTTGTGGCCCCTACAACTAGTGCCCAGTCTAACAAACAATCGGCCTGAGCCTGAAACTAGTACCGGGGGTCACCTGCGTTCCCCTTGTCTAGTGCCCAGTCCAAAAAAAAAAGGCTGGTGCCTGAAACTGGTGCCAGGGGGTCCCTTGTGGCCCCTACAACTAGTGCCCAGTCTAACAAACAATCGTCTGGAGCCTTAAACTGGTGTTAGGGTGTCAACTATGACCCCCACGTCTAGTGCCGAGTCTAATAAAAACAGGCCGGAGCCCCAAACTAGTGCCCAGGGGTCCCTTGCGGCCCCAACGTCTAGTGCCCATTCTAACAAACAATAGGCCGGAGCCTGAAACTGGTGCCAGGGGGTCCCGTTTGGCCCCTACAACTAGTGCCCAGTCTAACAAACAATCGGCCTGAGCCTGAAACTAGTACCGGGGGTCACCTGCGATCCTCTTGTCTAGTGCCCAGTCCAAAAAACAAAAGGCTGGTGCCTGAAACTGGTGCCAGGGGGTCCCATGTGGCCCCTACAACTAGTGCTCAGTCTAACAAACAATCGTCTGGAGCCTGAAACTGGTGTTAGGGTGTCAACTACGACCCCCACGTCTAGTGCCCAGTCTAATAAAAACAGGCCGGAGCCCCAAACTGGTGCCCAGGGGTCCCTTGTGGCCCGAACGTCTAGTGCCCAGTCTAACAAACAATAGGCCGGAGCCTGAAACTGGTGCCAGGGGGTCCCGTTTGGCCCCTACAACTAGTGCCCAGTCTAACAAACAAAAGGCCAGTGCCTGAAACTGGTGCCAGGTGGTCAACTGCGGCCCCCACAAGTAGTGCCCACTCTAACAACCGGCCTGAATACGAAACTGGTGCTAGGGGGTTACCTGTAACCCCCACGTCTAGTGCCTAATCTAGAAAACAAAAGGCCGGAGTCTGAAACTGGTGCCAGGGGCACCCTTGTGGCCCCTACGTCTAGTGCCCAGTGTAACAAACAATTGCCCTGAGCCTGAAACTGGTGCCCAGGGGTCCCTTGCGGCCCCAACGTCTAGTGCCCAGTCTAACAAACAATAGGCCGGAGCCTAAAAACTGGTGCCAGGGGGTCCCGTTTGGCCCCTACAACTAGTACCCAGTCTAACAAACAAAAGGCCAGTGCCTGAAACTGGTGCCAGGTGGTCAACTGCGGCCCCCACAAGTAGTGCCCACTCTAACAACCGGCCTGAATACGAAACTGGTGCTAGGGGGTTACCTGTAACCCCCACGTCTAGTGCCTAATCTAGAAAACAAAAGGCCGGAGTCTGAAACTGGTGCCAGGGGGTCCCTTGTGGCCCCTACGTCTAGTGCCCAGTGTAACAAACAATTGCCCTGAGCCTGAAACTGCTGCCAGGGGGTCCCTTGTGGCCCCTACAACTAGTGCCCAGTCTAACAAACAATCGGCCTGAGCCTGAAACTAGTACCGGGGGTCACCTGCGATCCCCTTGTCTAGTGCCCAGTCCAAAAACAAAAGGCTGGTGCCTGAAACTGGTGCCAGGGGGTCCCTTGTGGCCCCTACAACTAGTGCCCAGTCTAACAAACAATCGTCTGGAGCCTTAAACTGGTGTTAGGGTGTCAACTATGACCCCCACGTCTAGTGCCGAGTCTAATAAAAACAGGCCGGAGCCCCAAACTAGTGCCCAGGGGTCCCTTGCGGCCCCAACGTCTAGTGCCCATTCTAACAAACAATAGGCCGGAGCCTGAAACTGGTGCCAGGGGGTCCCGTTTGGCCCCTACAACTAGTGCCCAGTCTAACAAACAATCGGCCTGAGCCTGAAACTAGTACCGGGGGTCACCTGCGATCCCCTTGTCTAGTGCCCAGTCCAAAAAACAAAAGGCTGGTGCCTGAAACTGGTGCCAGGGGGTCCCTTGTGGCCCCTACAACTAGTGCTCAGTCTAACAAACAATCGTCTGGAGCCTGAAACTGGTGTTAGGATGTCAACTACGACCCCCACGTCTAGTGCCCAGTCTAATAAAAACAGGCCGGAGCCCCAAACTGGTGCCCAGGGGTCCCTTGTGGCCCCAACGTCTAGTGCCCAGTCTAACAAACAATAGGCCGGAGCCTGAAACTGGTGCCAGGGGGTCCCGTTTGGCCCCTACAACTAGTGCCCAGTCTAACAAACAAAAGGCCAGTGCCTGAAACTGGTGCCAGGTGGTCAACTGCGGCCCCCACAAGTAGTGCCCACTCTAACAACCGGCCTGAATACGAAACTGGTGCTAGGGGGTTACCTGTAACCCCCACGTCTAGTGCCTAATCTAGAAAACACAAGGCCGGAGTCTGAAACTGGTGCCAGGGGGACCCTTGTGGCCCCTACGTCTAGTGCCCAGTGTAACAAACAATTGCCCTGAGCCTGAAACTGGTGCCCAGGGGTCCCTTGCGGCCCCAACGTCTAGTGCCCAGTCTAACAAACAATAGGCCGGAGCCTGAAACTGGTGCCAGGGGGTCCCGTTTGGCCCCTACAACTAGTACCCAGTCTAACAAACAAAAGGCCAGTGCCTGAAACTGGTGCCAGGTGGTCAACTGCGGCCCCCACAAGTAGTGCCCACTCTAACAACCGGCCTGAATACGAAACTGGTGCTAGGGGGTTACCTGTAACCCCCACGTCTAGTGCCTAATCTAGAAAACAAAAGGCCGGAGTCTGAAACTGGTGCCAGGGGGTCCCTTGTGGTCCCTACGTCTAGTGCCCAGTGTAACAAACAATTGCCCTGAGCCTGAAACTGGTGCCAGGGGGTCCCTTGTGGCCCCTACAACTAGTGCCCAGTCTAACAAACAATCGGCCTGAGCCTGAAACTAGTGCCAGGGGGTCACCTGCGATCCCCTTGTCTAGTATCCAGTCCAAAAAACAAAAGGCTGGTGCCTGAAACTGGTGCCAGGGGGTCCCTTGTGGCCCCTACAGCTAGTGCCCAGTCTAACAAACAATTGTCCGGAGCCTGAAACTGGTGTTAGGGTGTCAACTACGACCCCCACGTCTAGTGCCCAGTCTAATAAAAACAGACCGGAGCACCAAACTGGTGCCCAGGGGTCCCTTGCGGCCCCAACGTCTCGTGCCCAGTCTAACAAACAATCATCCGGAGACAGAAGCTGGTGCCAGGGGGTCCCTTTTGGCACCTACAACTAGTGCCCAGTCTAACAAGCAATAGGCCGGAGCCCCAAACTGGTGCCAGGGGGACCCTTGCGGCCACATCATTAAGTGCCCCGTCCAAAAAACAATAGACTGGTGCCTTAAACTGGTGCCAGGGGGTCCCTTGTGGCCCCTACAACTAGTGCCCAGTCCAAAAAATTAAAGGCTGGTGCCTAAATTTGGTGCCAGGGGGTCCCTTGTAGCCCCTACAACTAGTGCCCAGTCTAACAAACAAAAGGCCGGAGCCTGAAACTGGTGCCAGGGGGACCCTTGCGGACACAACATTTAGTGCCCAGTCCAAAAAACAAAGGGGCGGTGCCTGAAACTGGTGCCAGGGGGTCCATTATGGCCTCTACAACTAGTGCCCAGTCTAACAAACAATCGGCCTGAGCCTGAAACTAGTACCGGGGGTCACCTGCAATCCCCTTGTCTAGTGCCCAGTCCAAAAACAAAAGGCTGGTGCCTGAAACTGGTGCCAGGGGGTCCCTTGTGGCCCCTACAACTAGTGCCCAGTCTAACAAACAATCGTCTGGAGCCTTAAACTGGTGTTAGGGTGTCAACTATGACCCCCACGTCTAGTGCCGAGTCTAATAAAAACAGGCCGGAGCCCCAAACTAGTGCCCAGGGGTCCCTTGCGGCCCCAACGTCTAGTGCCCATTCTAACAAACAATAGGCCGGAGCCTGAAACTGGTGCCAGGGGGTCCCGTTTGGCCCCTACAACTAGTGCCCAGTCTAACAAACAATCGGCCTGAGCCTGAAACTAGTACCGGGGGTCACCTGCGATCCCCTTGTCTAGTGCCCAGTCCAAAAAACAAAAAGGCTGGTGCCTGAAACTGGTGCCAGGGGGTCCCTTGTGGCCCCTACAACTAGTGCTCAGTCTAACAAACAATCGTCTGGAGCCTGAAACTGGTGTTAGGGTGTCAACTACGACCCCCACGTCTAGTGCCCAGTCTAATAAAAACAGGCCGGAGCCCCAAACTGGTGCCCAGGGGTCCCTTGTGGCCCCAACGTCTAGTGCCCAGTCTAACAAACAATAGGCCGGAGCCTGAAACTGGTGCCAGGGGGTCCCGTTTGGCCCCTACAACTAGTGCCCAGTCTAACAAACAAAAGGCCAGTGCCTGAAACTGGTGCCAGGTGGTCAACTGCGGCCCCCACAAGTAGTGCCCACTCTAACAACCGGCCTGAATACGAAACTGGTGCTAGGGGGTTACCTGTAACCCCCACGTCTAGTGCCTAATCTAGAAAACAAAAGGCCGGAGTCTGAAACTGGTGCCAGGGGGACCCTTGTGGCCCCTACGTCTAGTGCCCAGTGTAACAAACAATTGCCCTGAGCCTGAAACTGGTGCCCAGGGGTCCCTTGCGGCCCCAACGTCTAGTGCCCAGTCTAACAAACAATAGGCCGGAGCCTGAAACTGGTGCCAGGGGGTCCCGTTTGGCCCCTACAACTAGTACCCAGTCTAACAAACAAAAGGCCAGTGCCTGAAACTGGTGCCAGGTGGTCAACTGCGGCCCCCACAGGTAGTGCCCACTCTAACAACCGGCCTGAATACGAAACTGGTGCTAGGGGGTTACCTGTAACCCCCACGTCTAGTGCCTAATCTAGAAAACAAAAGGCCGGAGTCTGAAACTGGTGCCAGGGGGTCCCTTCTGGTCCCTACGTCTAGTGCCCAGTGTAACAAACAATTGCCCTGAGCCTGAAACTGGTGCCAGGGGGTCCCTTGTGGCCCCTACAACTAGTGCCCAGTCTAACAAACAATCGGCCTGAGCCTGAAACTAGTGCCAGGGGGTCACCTGCGATCCCCTTGTCTAGTATCCAGTCCAAAAAACAAAAGGCTGGTGCCTGAAACTGGTGCCAGGGGGTCCCTTGTGGCCCCAACAGCTAGTGCCCAGTCTAACAAACAATTGTCCGGAGCCTGAAACTGGTGTTAGGGTGTCAAAGTCAGAAAAATATCTCTATGCACACTACCATATTTGCACCTCACACAGGTCCGTGCTGCGCATGCGTACGCTCTCCCGTACGTGCGCATACTCACAGTCGCGGGCACCCGCAGGCGCATGGTATGCGTATTTACGGTAGAGTTTATGCGATCATAGCGTGCGACTCAATCATTACATATTTTCACTAATAATGTATTTTGTAGATCATGGTCCCTTTGATAGATTCTGAAAGTTTGGTTAATATAGAATGTTTATGAACAGAGGAATCCCTCTTTGTTTGATACGAAGGGTCAGACAGGAGTAATACAGTGGTGTTTAGTATCCATCGGAAGAATATTTAATTAGAAATATTCCGGTGTTGGTTTGAAGCAGATCAATCGCTCGTGCAAATAGTTATGGACATAAGAAGTTTATGAACATTTACTTTATTTGCACTTTATTACCCATGCGGCGGGAAACCCAGTTTCCCTCCCACCTGAGCAGTTGGAAATAGTCACAGCCCACCTGTATGAATCAACCTATGACCTTTTGTTATAATGCGAAGCCGAATTCCTGTGTCCAATGAACAATGAGATTGTAGGGACCATTGAATTGTATTGTGTGTGGGGCATAAATAGCAGGCCGACCATATCCAACTTCACTCTCTTCAACGGTTCTCATTGCTGATAATCGGGAGCTGGATATCGAGGCGCATGCGATCGTTCCCCTTGTGCGTAAGTTTTCTCCGTAATCATATTGTCTTACTGTGAGCCATTTCTCTCTCTCCCTCTCTTCTCTCTCTTTCGTATTTTTCCTTGATTAGACTTGAATTGTATTGTATTGTATTACCTGTGTAGTTTATCTGGTTAGTTGGTTTATGTTATATTGTAGTGTATCATTTGTACTGTGATTCCTTTTGCAAGTATAATAGTCATAATACACATAATAGGTTTCGGACCCTAAGCCCAGGTATCTGTGTATTCTTTATAGTATTAAGTATTCTCTGAGCGTCGGTTACGCTCAAACAGCTTTGTAGTTAATCAGGTTACACAAGGTTGCACTTACACTTTGTCTCTACATTAAGGTTTACTGTGTATTTCATTGTTAAGGGTATAGATATAAAGGTTTAACGTTGTGAGCGTCTGCATCGCTGGTGATCTCCTCGTGGTCCCGAGCGCCGCTACGCTATAGCGAATCATTACGATAAGTCAACAGCCAATAGTCTGCCTGCCTGCGATCACTTGGCCGTGAGTGAACGTGACGCCTGAGCGTCTCGATCACGGCTAAGCGATCGATACGCAACTTGCGTACCCTTACGGTACTTCTCACGTAGATAGCATACAGTGTTCTTAGACCTCATAAAGGGTCATATATACGATAAATATTTAGCTTTATCAATTGGCGGCTCGTCCTGTCCTTCACATATCTGCACTAGGTAGATCAGCAGACATTATCCCTCAGCAAAGGGCGGGAGGTTGTCTCGTAGTGCTGACGGGATAAGCGTCTGCTTCGCTTAGATAAAAGAGTGCTGAAGGAATCCGGGAACCGGAGGTAAGAACAAAACGCTAGTGTCTTTTAAAACAGTATTTTTCTGTCTTGCGTACACACGCACGCACACATATATATCTGCATTTCTTTTTCTTTTTCATTTTCGTATATCACTCTCCTGTCTGCCAGTTTTATAGTCGATACAAGTGCTAAAAAAAAGATTTGCCGTTATTTCATAGTTTAAGAGTAAAGGTAATATAGTTAAAAGATAGACAAACACACAGTTTTGCCTGGGAGATAAGGCGAAGTCAGTGTGTTGTGTGGTAGATGACCAGGGATCATCTACATTGATAAAAATATAAATTGTGTTACGGTGGATCTTTGCTTTGCGTACACGTGTCCCTAACAAAAGACTTGTGTACGCAATCCAAAGGCGGACGCACGCAGCGTACATTACGCAACGGAGCGTCCGGTTACGCCCACGTAACTCAAGTCACGATAAGTTGATTTTTAACGCAACGCGGTAAGTAACGCAAAGCGGTAAAGAGCACCACAGGCGATAAATAACGCAAGTCTATTTTTGGAAATCCAAAATTTAAATTAACAGATCCTGCTCCTAATTGGTAACACAGCTGGGCTAAAGAAAAAATTTCTGCGCAGAAATAGAAATAGAAACAAAAGTGTACATGTCATGAGTGAGTGTTTTTACAATTTTTAAAGGTTGAACCACAAGAAAAGTCGAGTACTCGTGAGGTACATGCGTGTAAGTGACGTGCACGGTGGCTAGGGAGGCATCTCTGGTTAAATACAATTTTGAGCATTAGAGTATAGCAGACCAGGAGGTCATACTAACAAGACCAGGAGGTCACACTGTAACAAGACCAGGAGGTCATAACAGACCAGGAGGTCCAGGTACAGCCGACAAGGAAGTCCGCTATACAGTTCACAGGCACAACACCGAGAAGGGTTGGTGCAACACCCATATAGGCCATATAAGCTCTGGCTGAAGGAATTCGCAGTCGTAAGTTTCGATTCCATTGGTCTTTCCGTACATAAGCTTAGTTGTTTGTGTACTGAACGACTGGACCGCACGTAAGTGTGTGCAGTAGTTAGTAATCTGACCTAATACCATTAGAGTAAAGGGGTCACAAACGCTATCTGTACACTCTAACGTGATTTGTGTAATTTTTTTTATTTTAAGGGAAGTTCGCTGCTCACTCAGGAACTATCCAGCAACCAATAGTTACTGGAAAGAGTAAATGTTCTTCGGATAACCCTCACAGGTTCCAGTAAATAGAGGTTCAGGTCGCAGGGGCCCTAGGTCGAGTACGCCAGCACCATATCGGTGTGATCAGGTCGTATAGGTCGGCGTGGGCGAGTGAGTGGGGTACTCGGTAAACCGCCACCGTCAGCCTATTGTTGGCATTTGGTTTTTCGTAAAGGGTTGGCTAAATAAAGCAACACTTTCGAACTATGGGGGCCACTTGTTCAGGTAGGGGGCGATCAACCTCGGTTCGGGTTGATTCAGTGGTCCGACCAATTGGGTCGGCCAGGTATATAATGTGTGAAAAATATGGAAGTCACACAGAAACTTTATGTGATGAATGGGAGAGAATGACTGTGCATGACGGGGAGAAATTCCCAAGAATAGGGAGCTTCAGCTCAGAAGTGTTACAAAATTTAAGGAGGAGGATATGTCTCATAAAATCAACAAAGAGACGAATCCAGCATTATGATTATTTACAGTTGTGGCAACAGGAAGGTGAGATACAGAGAGGTTTGGCTCAGGCGGCAGGATCTGGCTCTAACAGAAAACTGATTGCCACGGCCCCGCCGCCACCATATATATCAGGAGAGAAGTTGATTACGGAGAAAGACGCACTAAGGTGTAACACAAAGTCACTTAGTAACTGTGTAAATGTTAATGATAATGTTAACCCATTAACCCATACAAGTATTAACCCGTGCAAGTTGTACCCTGTTTTGAACTTTCCTCAGGAGTGTGATCAAGAGGACGAAGCGGCAACGATTTCAGCGCTCTCTCTAGCAGCCACCATAGCAGAGACCACAGTAGGCACAGCTCCACCCACGAGATTAGTAAAGGCCCCTAGCGGAGGGATAGGTGAGGTCGTATCAACTGGTTGCCTTATTGACAGATGGGAAGGACCATACCAGGTCTTATTGACTAGCACTACAGCACTGAAGGTTGCTGAGAGAGAGACTTGGGTCCATTCATCCCACTGCAAGAAGGTCGCTGATCCAGAGAAGTCCCGTGATAAGGAACAGACGGTAGAGGTTGTATCACTGGAGTGTCTGTTCCAGGAGGACTGAGGCGGCACCTGAGCCTTGAAGACCGAGAGCTGTTGTCGACTCCCCACTCCCTTTTATTGTTTTTCTCCACTTCCCATCCCCTCTCCCTCAAATGTATTTTTCCTCCTTCTCATTCTTCTTCGTCTCCTCCTCAAAGATGGACTTGCCCCAAGAGACTGTGATCCGGATTTTCCTGTTGACCATGATGTTAACCAGAGCAGTCTGTTCCGGCGAGAGTACCATGGAGGTCGATAGAGGTTCTGGAATGGGTTCTGATGATAAAGATGGAGGCGTAGTTTTCCAAGATCAACCTAACCAACAAGCAAAGGCGAGTATCAGAAAACGATCCGATAGCATTGATCATAGAAGAAATTGTGACGGATTGTTAGCTGAAGAAAACTGTATCTGTAGGCTCTGTAACAATGTCATTGAGGATGGGTGCATTAAGAAATGCCAATCCAGTTTTAATATCCATATGGACCGGCATCCATTGAGTGACTATCACTCCTTAGTGGGTAACGTATTAAACAAAACAGATTGTTGGGTATGCTCTCAAGTACCTCAGGGTCATAGCAAATCAGGGCTAGTACCATTTCCTTTAACGATAGGGGAGGTACTTGAGTTAAATGGTGGGAGACCGGTGGACCGGAGGTTTAATATCTCCAGCCCTCCTAGTTTGAAGCTCCACCAATACCACGTGGATAGGTCCCTATTATGTTTCAACATCTCCAATCCCAGAAAGCCGGGAAATTGGGAAGTATCATGGAGTAACCACACCATGACCTTTTCACATAGAGCAGATAGAATGCCTACAGATACAGAGCTTGTACGCCACATAGCCAGTAGAGGAAAATCTTTCCGGTATAGATACACCTTAGGAAATAGGATTACTAGAGTTGGAGAAGTATCACCAGGATACTGTGCACATATCGTACAACCTGATACGTGCATTAAGCAGATGGAAGAATTAGGGCTAGGAGATTTCACCTGGAAGGTGTGTAATATGGTAATGTCTTTCTCCGTCCCATATGTTCTCCCCGATGATGCATATTTCATATGCGGGAGAAAGGCGTACAAGTGGCTTGCCCCAAACTCTGAAGGATTGTGTTATATTGGAAGAGTATTGCCTGAAGTAATGACTGTAACTCATGATAAAATGAAAGACATACACCGTGGTGCCCAAGCTCCTTATACTCACACTCATTACGAGCACCTCGTTAAAAGACAACTGTCAGACAGGTTAGAGCATCCGGCCTCTGATCTGATCCATGAATCCACCGGGATTCAGGTTCTGGTGGCGTTAGATTTCACTCGCACCGCCCGAGGAGTGATGAATTATAGATACATTTCCGCACTCGCCAATTTGTTAGATAATATCACTGAAATGTATGATGACACGTTTAGATATACTGGAAGAGAACTTCAAGCTTATAAAACAGAACTGGTACAGCATAGAATGGTTCTTAATTACCTCACAGCAGTGACAGGCGGATATTGTGTTACATTGGCAACACAGTACGGCGTGAAGTGTTGCACGTATATCACAAATAGCACCGAGGATCCGGTAGAGGTCATAGACCAAAAGATTAACGATATTCTCCAATTAAAGTGGGAATTTCGCCGAAAACACAATCTCACTCTTGCTGCTGTAGGTAATGAGCTGACTGGTTGGGTGTCATGGTTGAACCCGCGAAATTGGTTCTCCGGTTTGGGAGACTGGGCTCAAGGAGTCATAATGGATGTTGGGAAGTTTCTCCTATGTATCTTAGGTGTCGTTATATCGATTGGATTGATATTTAGATGCGGGCAGGCTTTAATGAGGTGCAAACAAAGTACCAGAGTGATGAGTTTGAGGAGTGAGGAAACTGTAATTAACCTGGATTTGATTTATGACCCAACGATAGAAACAATGATGTGATGAAAATGCGATTTCTACGGTCCGTTTCTTTCACCTGTTTTTCTGGTTTTTCTCCAAGATAACAAGACCCCCTTGGACGAGGAAGTTGATGAGACGCTATACAGACAACGGATAGACCAAAGGAGAAGTTTTGACCACTTGAGATATGGACACTTGATGAACTTTGCCATGGATCCCCAGTTTCCCTAGAATTCTTAAAATTACGCTAGCCCAACATTTTTTGTAAATCTAATGGCATTGACAAAGCTTATTGCTCACGCTTAATGAGCAAAACAGCGCAAAGAAGACGACTTTCAACTGATACCGAACAAAACTTCAACCGACAGATGTACATTAACCTGACATAGAATACCACCGCATTTACCGTAATTATGTCTTTTCTTCATTTCTACAACCCTCAGATAATGACACACATAGTATAGGGAATACAGGCACAGATATCAGCAATCACATATTCCCCCATTCATGTATCATCAACTAAAATGTGCTCCCCATTTTGTTCAAAATCCGAAAAGAGCTCGGTAAAGTTTGACAGCCCATCCACAGACCTGTACCACGGGATAAGAAGGAATTCAAATGTATACTTCGCAATACCTCGAAGCTTGATTTACAACACGTACGGCACGATGATACATGACCCCCCCAAACATGGACTCATACACACATGCTTCTGCTATCTCACTAGGTCATACCCTCTTCACACCTGCTCCTCTCTCCTCCCTTACCCAACCATGGAAATGAATTAACCCCTAACATATATTTTTCTCCTTTTGAAATGTTTTCAGGAAGTGGCAGTTATTATTGACTGCCAAAGGGTGGACTGTCAAAGTCAGAAAAATATCTCTATGCACACTACCATATTTGCACCTCACACAGGTCCGTGCTGCGCATGCGTACGCTCTCCCGTACGTGCGCATACTCACAGTCGCGGGCACCCGCAGGCGCATGGTATGCGTATTTACGGTAGAGTTTATGCGATCATAGCGTGCGACTCAATCATTACATATTTTCACTAATAATGTATTTTGTAGATCATGGTCCCTTTGATAGATTCTGAAAGTTTGGTTAATATAGAATGTTTATGAACAGAGGAATCCCTCTTTGTTTGATACGAAGGGTCAGACAGGAGTAATACAGTGGTGTTTAGTATCCATCGGAAGAATATTTAATTAGAAATATTCCGGTGTTGGTTTGAAGCAGATCAATCGCTCGTGCAAATAGTTATGGACATAAGAAGTTTATGAACATTTACTTTATTTGCACTTTATTACCCATGTGGCGGGAAACCCAGTTTCCCTCCCACCTGAGCAGTTGGAAATAGTCACAGCCCACCTGTATGAATCAACCTATGACCTTTTGTTATAATGCGAAGCCGAATTCCTGTGTCCAATGAACAATGAGATTGTAGGGACCATTGAATTGTATTGTGTGTGGGGCATAAATAGCAGGCCGACCATATCCAACTTCACTCTCTTCAACGGTTCTCATTGCTGATAATCGGGAGCTGGATATCGAGGCGCATGCGATCGTTCCCCTTGTGCGTAAGTTTTCTCCGTAATCATATTGTCTTACTGTGAGCCATTTCTCTCTCTCCCTCTCTTCTCTCTCTTTCGTATTTTTCCTTGATTAGACTTGAATTGTATTGTATTGTATTACCTGTGTAGTTTATCTGGTTAGTTGGTTTATGTTATATTGTAGTGTATCATTTGTACTGTGATTCCTTTTGCAAGTATAATAGTCATAATACACATAATAGGTTTCGGACCCTAAGCCCAGGTATCTGTGTATTCTTTATAGTATTAAGTATTCTCTGAGCGTCGGTTACGCTCAAACAGCTTTGTAGTTAATCAGGTTACACAAGGTTGCACTTACACTTTGTCTCTACATTAAGGTTTACTGTGTATTTCATTGTTAAGGGTATAGATATAAAGGTTTAACGTTGTGAGCGTCTGCATCGCTGGTGATCTCCTCGTGGTCCCGAGCGCCGCTACGCTATAGCGAATCATTACGATAAGTCAACAGCCAATAGTCTGCCTGCCTGCGATCACTTGGCCGTGAGTGAACGTGACGCCTGAGCGTCTCGATCACGGCTAAGCGATCGATACGCAACTTGCGTACCCTTACGGTACTTCTCACGTAGATAGCGTACAGTGTTCTTAGACCTCATAAAGGGTCATATATACGATAAATATTTAGCTTTATCAAGGGTGTCACCTACGACCCCCACGTCTAGTGCCCAGTCTAATAAAAACAGACCGGAGCACCAAACTGGTGCCCAGGGGTCCCTTGCGGCCCCAACGTCTCGTGCCCAGTCTAACAAACAATCATCCGGAGACAGAAGCTGGTGCCAGGGGGTCCCTTTTGGCACCTACAACTAGTGCCCAGTCTAACAAGCAATAGGCCGGAGCCCCAAACTGGTGCCAGGGGGACCCTTGCGGCCACATCATTAAGTGCCCCGTCCAAAAAACAATAGACTGGTGCCTTAAACTGGTGCCAGGGGGTCCCTTGTGGCCCCTACAACTAGTGCCCAGTCCAAAAAATTAAAGGCTGGTGCCTAAATTTGGTGCCAGGGGGTCCCTTGTAGCCCCTACAACTAGTGCCCAGTCTAACAAACAAAAGGCCGGAGCCTGAAACTGGTGCCAGGGGGACCCTTGCGGACACAACATTTAGTGCCCAGTCCAAAAAACAAAGGGGCGGTGCCTGAAACTGGTGCCAGGGGGTCCATTATGGCCTCTACAACTAGTGCCCAGTCTAACAAACAATCGGCCTGAGCCTGAAACTAGTACCGGGGGTCACCTGCGATCCCCTTGTCTAGTGCCCAGTCCAAAAAACAAAAGGCTGGTGTCTGAAACTGGTGCCAGGGGGTCCCTTGTGGCCCCTACAACTAGTGCCCAGTCTAACAAACAATTGTCCGGAGCCTTGAACTGGTGTTAGGGTGTCAACTATGACCCCCACGTCTAGTGCCCAGTCTAATAAAAATAGGCCGGAGCCCCAAACTGGTGCCCAGGGGTCCCTTGCGGCCCCAACGTCTAGTGCCCAGTCTAACAAACAATAGGCCGGAGCCTGAAACTGGTGCCAGGGGGTCCCGTTTGGCCCCTACAACTAGTGCCCAGTCTAACAAACAAAAGGCCAGTGCCTGAAACTGGTGCCAGGTGGTCAACTGCGGCCCCCACAAGTAGTGCCCACTCTAACAACCGGCCTGAATACGAAACTGGTGCTAGGGGGTTACCTGTAACCCCCACGTCTAGTGCCTAATCTAGAAAACAAAAGGCCGGAGTCTCAAACTGGTGCCAGGGGGTCCCTTGTGGCCCCTACGTCTAGTGCCCAGTGTAACAAACAATTGCCCTGAGCCTGAAACTGCTGCCAGGGGGTCCCTTGTGGCCCCTACAACTAGTGCCCAGTCTAACAAACAATCGGCCTGAGCCTGAAACTAGTACCGGGGGTCACCTGCGATCCCCTTGTCTAGTGCCCAGTCCAAAAACAAAAGGCTGGTGCCTGAAACTGGTGCCAGGGGGTCCCTTGTGGCCCCTACAACTAGTGCCCAGTCTAACAAACAATTGTCCGGAACCTTAAACTGGTGTTAGGGTGTCAACTATGACCCCCACGTCTAGTGCCCAGTCTAATAAAAATAGGCAGGCGCCCCAAACTGGTGCCCAGGGGTCCCTTGCGGCCCCAACGTCTAGTGCCCAGTCTAACAAACAATAGGCCGGAGCCTGAAACTGGTGCCAGGGGGTCCCGTTTGGCCCCTACAACTAGTGCCCAGTCTAACAAACAATCGGCCTGAGCCTGAAACTAGTACCGGGGGTCACCTGCGATCCCCTTGTCTAGTGCCCAGTCCAAAAAACAAAAGGCTGGTGCCTGAAACTGGTGCCAGGGGGTCCCTTGTGGCCCCTACAACTAGTGCCCAGTCTAACAAACAATTGTCCGGAGCCTTAAACTGGTGTTAGGGTGTCAACTATGACCCCCACGTCTAGTGCCCAGTCTAATAAAAATAGGCCGGAGCCCCAAACTGGTGCCCAGGGGTCCCTTGCGGCCCCAACGTCTAGTGCCCAGTCTAACAAACAATAGGCCGGAGCCTGAAACTGGTGCCAGGGGGTCCCGTTTGGCCCCTACAACTAGTGCCCAGTCTAACAAACAAAAGGCCAGTGCCTGAAACTGGTGCCAGGTGGTCAACTGCGGCCCCCACAAGTAGTGCCCACTCTAACAACCGGCCTGAATACGAAACTGGTGCTAGGGGGTTACCTGTAACCCCCACGTCTAGTGCCTAATCTAGAAAACAAAAGGCCGGAGTCTGAAACTGGTGCCAGGGGGTCCCTTGTGGCCCCTACGTCTAGTGCCCAGTGTAACAAACAATTGCCCTGAGCCTGAAACTGCTGCCAGGGGGTCCCTTGTGGCCCCTACAACTAGTGCCCAGTCTAACAAACAATAAGCCTGAGCCTGAAACTAGTACCGGGGGTCACCTGCGATCCCATTGTCTAGTTCCCAGTCCAAAAAACAATAGACTGGTGCCTGAAACTGGTGCCAGGGGGTCCCTTGTGGCCCCTACAACTAGTGTCCAGTCTAACAAACAATCGTCTGGAGCCTTAAACTGGTGTTAGGGTGTCAACTATGACCCCCACGTCTAGTGCCGAGTCTAATAAAAACAGGCCGGAGCCCCAAACTAGTGCCCAGGGGTCCCTTGCGGCCCCAACGTCTAGTGCCCATTCTAACAAACAATAGGCCGGAGCCTGAAACTGGTGCCAGGGGGTCCCGTTTGGCCCCTACAACTAGTGCCCAGTCTAACAAACAATCGGCCTGAGCCTGAAACTAGTACCGGGGGTCACCTGCGATCCCCTTGTCTAGTGCCCAGTCCAAAAAACAAAAGGCTGGTGCCAGGGGGTCCCTTGTGGCCCCTACAACTAGTGCCCAGTCTAACAAACAATCGTCTGGAGCCTGAAACTGGTGTTAGGGTGTCAACTACGACCCCCACGTCTAGTGCCCAGTCTAATAAAAACAGGCCGGAGCCCCAAACTGGTGCCCAGGGGTCCCTTGTGGCCCCAACGTCTAGTGTCCAGTCTAACAAACAATAGGCCGGAGCCTGAAACTGGTGCCAGGGGGTCCCGTTTGGCCCCTACAACTAGTGCCCAGTCTAACAAACAAAAGGCCAGTGCCTGAAACTGGTGCCAGGTGGTCAACTGCGGCCCCCACAAGTAGTGCCCACTCTAACAACCGGCCTGAATACGAAACTGGTGCTAGGGGGTTACCTGTAACCCCCACGTCTAGTGCCTAATCTAGAAAACAAAAGGCCGGAGTCTGAAACTGGTGCCAGGGGGACCCTTGTGGCCCCTACGTCTAGTGCCCAGTGTAACAAACAATTGCCCTGAGCCTGAAACTGGTGCCCAGGGGTCCCTTGCGGCCCCAACGTCTAGTGCCCAGTCTAACAAACAATAGGCCGGAGCCTGAAACTGGTGCCAGGGGGTCCCGTTTGGCCCCTACAACTAGTACCCAGTCTAACAAACAAAAGGCCAGTGCCTGAAACTGGTGCCAGGTGGTCAACTGCGGCCCCCACAAGTAGTGCCCACTCTAACAACCGGCCTGAATACGAAACTGGTGCTAGGGGGTTACCTGTAACCCCCACGTCTAGTGCCTAATCTAGAAAACAAAAGGCCGGAGTCTGAAACTGGTGCCAGGGGGTCCCTTGTGGTCCCTACGTCTAGTGCCCAGTGTAACAAACAATTGCCCTGAGCCTGAAACTGGTGCCAGGGGGTCCCTTGTGGCCCCTACAACTAGTGCCCAGTCTAACAAACAATCGGCCTGAGCCTGAAACTAGTGCCAGGGGGTCACCTGCGATCCCCTTGTCTAGTATCCAGTCCAAAAAACAAAAGGCTGGTGCCTGAAACTGGTGCCAGGGGGTCCCTTGTGGCCCCTACAGCTAGTGCCCAGTCTAACAAACAATTGTCCGGAGCCTGAAACTGGTGTTAGGGTGTCAACTACGACCCCCACGTCTAGTGCCCAGTCTAATAAAAACAGACCGGAGCACCAAACTGGTGCCCAGGGGTCCCTTGCGGCCCCAACGTCTCGTGCCCAGTCTAACAAACAATCATCCGGAGACAGAAGCTGGTGCCAGGGGGTCCCTTTTGGCACCTACAACTAGTGCCCAGTCTAACAAGCAATAGGCCGGAGCCCCAAACTGGTGCCAGGGGGACCCTTGCGGCCACATCATTAAGTGCCCCGTCCAAAAAACAATAGACTGGTGCCTTAAACTGGTGCCAGGGGGTCCCTTGTGGCCCCTACAACTAGTGCCCAGTCCAAAAAATTAAAGGCTGGTACCTAAATTTGGTGCCAGGGGGTCCCTTGTAGCCCCTACAACTAGTGCCCAGTCTAACAAACAAAAGGCCGGAGCCTGAAACTGGTGCCAGGGGGACCCTTGCGGACACAACATTTAGTGCCCAGTCCAAAAAACAAAGGGGCGGTGCCTGAAACTGGTGCCAGGGGGTCCATTATGGCCTCTACAACTAGTGCCCAGTCTAACAAACAATCGGCCTGAGCCTGAAACTAGTACCGGGGGTCACCTGCAATCCCCTTGTATAGTGCCCAGTTCAAAAACAAAAGGCTGGTGCCTGAAACTGGTGCCAGGGGGTCCCTTGTGGCCCCTACAACTAGTGCCCAGTCTAACAAACAATCGTCTGGAGCCTTAAACTGGTGTTAGGGTGTCAACTATGACCCCCACGTCTAGTGCCGAGTCTAATAAAAACAGGCCGGAGCCCCAAACTAGTGCCCAGGGGTCCCTTGCGGCCCCAACGTCTAGTGCCCATTCTAACAAACAATAGGCCGGAGCCTGAAACTGGTGCCAGGGGGTCCCGTTTGGCCCCTACAACTAGTGCCCAGTCTAACAAACAATCGGCCTGAGCCTGAAACTAGTACCGGGGGTCACCTGCGATCCCCTTGTCTAGTGCCCAGTCCAAAAAACAAAAAGGCTGGTGCCTGAAACTGGTGCCAGGGGGTCCCTTGTGGCCCCTACAACTAGTGCTCAGTCTAACAAACAATCGTCTGGAGCCTGAAACTGGTGTTAGGGTGTCAACTACGACCCCCACGTCTAGTGCCCAGTCTAATAAAAACAGGCCGGAGCCCCAAACTGGTGCCCAGGGGTCCCTTGTGGCCCCAACGTCTAGTGCCCAGTCTAACAAACAATAGGCCGGAGCCTGAAACTGGTGCCAGGGGGTCCCGTTTGGCCCCTACAACTAGTGCCCAGTCTAACAAACAAAAGGCCAGTGCCTGAAACTGGTGCCAGGTGGTCAACTGCGGCCCCCACAAGTAGTGCCCACTCTAACAACCGGCCTGAATACGAAACTGGTGCTAGGGGGTTACCTGTAACCCCCACGTCTAGTGCCTAATCTAGAAAACAAAAGGCCGGAGTCTGAAACTGGTGCCAGGGGGACCCTTGTGGCCCCTACGTCTAGTGCCCAGTGTAACAAACAATTGCCCTGAGCCTGAAACTGGTGCCCAGGGGTCCCTTGCGGCCCCAACGTCTAGTGCCCAGTCTAACAAACAATAGGCCGGAGCCTGAAACTGGTGCCAGGGGGTCCCGTTTGGCCCCTACAACTAGTACCCAGTCTAACAAACAAAAGGCCAGTGCCTGAAACTGGTGCCAGGTGGTCAACTGCGGCCCCCACAAGTAGTGCCCACTCTAACAACCGGCCTGAATACGAAACTGGTGCTAGGGGGTTACCTGTAACCCCCACGTCTAGTGCCTAATCTAGAAAACAAAAGGCCGGAGTCTGAAACTGGTGCCAGGGGGTCCCTTCTGGTCCCTACGTCTAGTGCCCAGTGTAACAAACAATTGCCCTGAGCCTGAAACTGGTGCCAGGGGGTCCCTTGTGGCCCCTACAACTAGTGCCCAGTCTAACAAACAATCGGCCTGAGCCTGAAACTAGTGCCAGGGGGTCACCTGCGATCCCCTTGTCTAGTATCCAGTCCAAAAAACAAAAGGCTGGTGCCTGAAACTGGTGCCAGGGGGTCCCTTGTGGCCCCAACAGCTAGTGCCCAGTCTAACAAACAATTGTCCGGAGCCTGAAACTGGTGTTAGGGTGTCACCTACGACCCCCACGTCTAGTGCCCAGTCTAATAAAAACAGACCGGAGCACCAAACTGGTGCCCAGGGGTCCCTTGCGGCCCCAACGTCTCGTGCCCAGTCTAACAAACAATCATCCGGAGACAGAAGCTGGTGCCAGGGGTCCCTTTTGGCACCTACAACTAGTGCCCAGTCTAACAAGCAATAGGCCGGAGCCCCAAACTGGTGCCAGGGGGACCCTTGCGGCCACATCATTAAGTGCCCCGTCCAAAAAACAATAGACTGGTGCCTTAAACTGGTGCCAGGGGGTCCCTTGTGGCCCCTACAACTAGTGCCCAGTCCAAAAAATTAAAGGCTGGTGCCTAAATTTGGTGCCAGGGGGTCCCTTGTAGCCCCTACAACTAGTGCCCAGTCTAACAAACAAAAGGCCGGAGCCTGAAACTGGTGCCAGGGGGACCCTTGCGGACACAACATTTAGTGCCCAGTCCAAAAAACAAAGGGGCGGTGCCTGAAACTGGTGCCAGGGGGTCCATTATGGCCTCTACAACTAGTGCCCAGTCTAACAAACAATCGGCCTGAGCCTGAAACTAGTACCGGGGGTCACCTGCGATCCCCTTGTCTAGTGCCCAGTCCAAAAAACAAAAGGCTGGTGTCTGAAACTGGTGCCAGGGGGTCCCTTGTGGCCCCTACAACTAGTGCCCAGTCTAACAAACAATTGTCCGGAGCCTTGAACTGGTGTTAGGGTGTCAACTATGACCCCCACGTCTAGTGCCCAGTCTAATAAAAATAGGCCGGAGCCCCAAACTGGTGCCCAGGGGTCCCTTGCGGCCCCAACGTCTAGTGCCCAGTCTAACAAACAATAGGCCGGAGCCTGAAACTGGTGCCAGGGGGTCCCGTTTGGCCCCTACAACTAGTGCCCAGTCTAACAAACAAAAGGCCAGTGCCTGAAACTGGTGCCAGGTGGTCAACTGCGGCCCCCACAAGTAGTGCCCACTCTAACAACCGGCCTGAATACGAAACTGGTGCTAGGGGGTTACCTGTAACCCCCACGTCTAGTGCCTAATCTAGAAAACAAAAGGCCGGAGTCTCAAACTGGTGCCAGGGGGTCCCTTGTGGCCCCTTCGTCTAGTGCCCAGTGTAACAAACAATTGCCATGAGCCTGAAACTGCTGCCAGGGGGTCCCTTGTGGCCCCTACAACTAGTGCCCAGTCTAACAAACAATCGGCCTGAGCCTGAAACTAGTACCGGGGGTAACCTGCGATCCCCTTGTCTAGTGCCCAGTCCAAAAACAAAAGGCTGGTGCCTGAAACTGGTGCCAGGGGGTCCCTTGTGGCCCCTACAACTAGTGCCCAGTCTAACAAACAATTGTCCGGAACCTTAAACTGGTGTTAGGGTGTCAACTCTGACCCCCACGTCTAGTGCCCAGTCTAATAAAAATAGGCAGGCGCCCCAAACTGGTGCCCAGGGGTCCCTTGCGGCCCCAACGTCTAGTGCCCAGTCTAACAAACAATAGGCCGGAGCCTGAAACTGGTGCCAGGGGGTCCCGTTTGGCCCCTACAACTAGTGCCCAGTCTAACAAACAATCGGCCTGAGCCTGAAACTAGTACCGGGGGTCACCTGCGATCCCCTTGTCTAGTGCCCAGTCCAAAAAACAAAAGGCTGGTGCCTGAAACTGGTGCCAGGGGGTCCCTTGTGGCCCCTACAACTAGTGCCCAGTCTAACAAACAATTGTCCGGAGCCTTAAACTGGTGTTAGGGTGTCAACTATGACCCCCACGTCTAGTGCCCAGTCTAATAAAAATAGGCCGGAGCCCCAAACTGGTGCCCAGGGGTCCCTTGCGGCCCCAACGTCTAGTGCCCAGTCTAACAAACAATAGGCCGGAGCCTGAAACTGGTGCCAGGGGGTCCCGTTTGGCCCCTACAACTAGTGCCCAGTCTAACAAACAAAAGGCCAGTGCCTGAAACTGGTGCCAGGTGGTCAACTGCGGCCCCCACAAGTAGTGCCCACTCTAACAACCGGCCTGAATACGAAACTGGTGCTAGGGGGTTACCTGTAACCCCCACGTCTAGTGCCTAATCTAGAAAACAAAAGGCCGGAGTCTGAAACTGGTGCCAGGGGGTCCCTTGTGGCCCCTACGTCTAGTGCCCAGTGTAACAAACAATTGCCCTGAGCCTGAAACTGCTGCCAGGGGGTCCCTTGTGGCCCCTACAACTAGTGCCCAGTCTAACAAACAATCAGCCTGAGCATGAAACTAGTACCGGAGGTCACCTGCGATCCCATTGTCTAGTTCCCAGTCCAAAAAACAATAGACTGGTGCCTGAAACTGGTGCCAGGGGGTCCCTTGTGGCCCCTACAACTAGTGTCCAGTCTAACAAACAATCGTCTGGAGCCTTAAACTGGTGTTAGGGTGTCAACTATGACCCCCACGTCTAGTGCCGAGTCTAATAAAAACAGGCCGGAGCCCCAAACTAGTGCCCAGGGGTCCCTTGCGGCCCCAACGTCTAGTGCCCATTCTAACAAACAATAGGCCGGAGCCTGAAACTGGTGCCAGGGGGTCCCGTTTGGCCCCTACAACTAGTGCCCAGTCTAACAAACAATCGGCCTGAGCCTGAAACTAGTACCGGGGGTCACCTGCGATCCCCTTGTCTAGTGCCCAGTCCAAAAAACAAAAGGCTGGTGCCTGAAACTGGTGCCAGGGGGTCCCTTGTGGCCCCTACAACTAGTGCCCAGTCTAACAAACAATCGTCTGGAGCCTGAAACTGGTGTTAGGGTGTCAACTACGACCCCCACGTCTAGTGCCCAGTCTAATAAAAACAGGCCGGAGCCCCAAACTGGTGCCCAGGGGTCCCTTGTGGCCCCAACGTCTAGTGCCCAGTCTAACAAACAATAGACCGGAGCCTGAAACTGGTGCCAGGGGGTCCCGTTTGGCCCCTACAACTAGTGCCCAGTCTAACAAACAAAAGGCCAGTGCCTGAAACTGGTGCCAGGTGGTCAACTGCGGCCCCCACAAGTAGTGCCCACTCTAACAACCGGCCTGAATACGAAACTGGTGCTAGGGGGTTACCTGTAACCCCCACGTCTAGTGCCTAATCTAGAAAACAAAAGGCCGGAGTCTGAAACTGGTGCCAGGGGGACCCTTGTGGCCCCTACGTCTAGTGCCCAGTGTAACAAACAATTGCCCTGAGCCTGAAACTGGTGCCCAGGGGTCCCTTGCGGCCCCAATGTCTAGTGCCCAGTCTAACAAACAATAGGCCGGAGCTTGAAACTGGTGCCAGGGGGTCCCGTTTGGCCCCTACAACTAGTACCCAGTCTAACAAACAAAAGGCCAGTGCCTGAAACTGGTGCCAGGTGGTCAACTGCGGCCCCCACAAGTAGTGCCCACTCTAACAACCGGCCTGAATACGAAACTGGTGCTAGGGGGTTACCTGTAACCCCCACGTCTAGTGCCTAATCTAGAAAACAAAAGGCCGGAGTCTGAAACTGGTGCCAGGGGGTCCCTTGTGGTCCCTACGTCTAGTGCCCAGTGTAACAAACAATTGCCCTGAGCCTGAAACTGGTGCCAGGGGGTCCCTTGTGGCCCCTACAACTAGTGCCCAGTCTAACAAACAATCGGCCTGAGCCTGAAACTAGTGCCAGGCGGTCACCTGCGATCCCCTTGTCTAGTATCCAGTCCAAAAAACAATAGGCTGGTGCCTGAAACTGGTGCCAGGGGTCCCTTGTGGCCCCTACAGCTAGTGCCCAGTCTAACAAACAATTGTCCGGAGCCTGAAACTGGTGTTAGGGTGTCAACTATGACCCCCACGTCTAGTGCCCAGTCTAATAAAAATAGGCCGGAGCCCCAAACTGGTGCCCAGGGGTCCCTTGCGGCCCCAACGTCTAGTGCCCAGTCTAACAAACAATAGGCCGGAGCCTGAAACTGGTGCCAGGGGGTCCCGTTTGGCCCCTACAACTAGTGCCCAGTCTAACAAACAAAAGGCCAGTGCCTGAAACTGGTGCCAGGTGGTCAACTGCGGCCCCCACAAGTAGTGCCCACTCTAACAACCGGCCTGAATACGAAACTGGTGCTAGGGGGTTACCTGTAACCCCCACGTCTAGTGCCTAATCTAGAAAACAAAAGGCCGGAGTCTCAAACTGGTGCCAGGGGGTCCCTTGTGGCCCCTTCGTCTAGTGCCCAGTGTAACAAACAATTGCCATGAGCCTGAAACTGCTGCCAGGGGGTCCCTTGTGGCCCCTACAACTAGTGCCCAGTCTAACAAACAATCGGCCTGAGCCTGAAACTAGTACCGGGGGTAACCTGCGATCCCCTTGTCTAGTGCCCAGTCCAAAAACAAAAGGCTGGTGCCTGAAACTGGTGCCAGGGGGTCCCTTGTGGCCCCTACAACTAGTGCCCAGTCTAACAAACAATTGTCCGGAACCTTAAACTGGTGTTAGGGTGTCAACTATGACCCCCACGTCTAGTGCCCAGTCTAATAAAAATAGGCAGGCGCCCCAAACTGGTGCCCAGGGGTCCCTTGCGGCCCCAACGTCTAGTGCCCAGTCTAACAAATAGGCCGGAGCCTGAAACTGGTGCCAGGGGGTCCCGTTTGGCCCCTACAACTAGTGCCCAGTCTAACAAACAATCGGCCTGAGCCTGAAACTAGTACCGGGGGTCACCTGCGATCCCCTTGTCTAGTGCCCAGTCCAAAAAACAAAAGGCTGGTGCCTGAAACTGGTGCCAGGGGGTCCCTTGTGGCCCCTACA
The DNA here is from genome assembly GCF_028390025.1 of Pseudophryne corroboree. Classification (NCBI taxonomy): domain Eukaryota; kingdom Metazoa; phylum Chordata; class Amphibia; order Anura; family Myobatrachidae; genus Pseudophryne; species Pseudophryne corroboree. The sequence goes on from NW_026967976.1 coordinate 24,643, forward strand.
ACTAGTGCCCAGTCTAACAAACAATTGTCCGGAGCCTTAAACTGGTGTTAGGGTGTCAACTATGACCCCCACGTCTAGTGCCCAGTCTAATAAAAATAGGCCGGAGCCCCAAACTGGTGCCCAGGGGTCCCTTGCGGCCCCAACGTCTAGTGCCCAGTCTAACAAACAATAGGCCGGAGCCTGAAACTGGTGCCAGGGGGTCCCGTTTGGCCCCTACAACTAGTGCCCAGTCTAACAAACAAAAGGCCAGTGCCTGAAACTGGTGCCAGGTGGTCAACTGCGGCCCCCACAAGTAGTGCCCACTCTAACAACCGGCCTGAATACGAAACTGGTGCTAGGGGGTTACCTGTAACCCCCACGTCTAGTGCCTAATCTAGAAAACAAAAGGCCGGAGTCTGAAACTGGTGCCAGGGGGTCCCTTGTGGCCCCTACGTCTAGTGCCCAGTGTAACAAACAATTGCCCTGAGCCTGAAACTGCTGCCAGGGGGTCCCTTGTGGCCCCTACAACTAGTGCCCAGTCTAACAAACAATCAGCCTGAGCATGAAACTAGTACCGGAGGTCACCTGCGATCCCATTGTCTAGTTCCCAGTCCAAAAAACAATAGACTGGTGCCTGAAACTGGTGCCAGGGGGTCCCTTGTGGCCCCTACAACTAGTGTCCAGTCTAACAAACAATCGTCTGGAGCCTTAAACTGGTGTTAGGGTGTCAACTATGACCCCCACGTCTAGTGCCGAGTCTAATAAAAACAGGCCGGAGCCCCAAACTAGTGCCCAGGGGTCCCTTGCGGCCCCAACGTCTAGTGCCCATTCTAACAAACAATAGGCCGGAGCCTGAAACTGGTGCCAGGGGGTCCCGTTTGGCCCCTACAACTAGTGCCCAGTCTAACAAACAATCGGCCTGAGCCTGAAACTAGTACCGGGGGTCACCTGCGATCCCCTTGTCTAGTGCCCAGTCCAAAAAACAAAAGGCTGGTGCCTGAAACTGGTGCCAGGGGGTCCCTTGTGGCCCCTACAACTAGTGCCCAGTCTAACAAACAATCGTCTGGAGCCTGAAACTGGTGTTAGGGTGTCAACTACGACCCCCACGTCTAGTGCCCAGTCTAATAAAAACAGGCCGGAGCCCCAAACTGGTGCCCAGGGGTCCCTTGTGGCCCCAACGTCTAGTGCCCAGTCTAACAAACAATAGACCGGAGCCTGAAACTGGTGCCAGGGGGTCCCGTTTGGCCCCTACAACTAGTGCCCAGTCTAACAAACAAAAGGCCAGTGCCTGAAACTGGTGCCAGGTGGTCAACTGCGGCCCCCACAAGTAGTGCCCACTCTAACAACCGGCCTGAATACGAAACTGGTGCTAGGGGGTTACCTGTAACCCCCACGTCTAGTGCCTAATCTAGAAAACAAAAGGCCGGAGTCTGAAACTGGTGCCAGGGGGACCCTTGTGGCCCCTACGTCTAGTGCCCAGTGTAACAAACAATTGCCCTGAGCCTGAAACTGGTGCCCAGGGGTCCCTTGCGGCCCCAATGTCTAGTGCCCAGTCTAACAAACAATAGGCCGGAGCTTGAAACTGGTGCCAGGGGGTCCCGTTTGGCCCCTACAACTAGTACCCAGTCTAACAAACAAAAGGCCAGTGCCTGAAACTGGTGCCAGGTGGTCAACTGCGGCCCCCACAAGTAGTGCCCACTCTAACAACCGGCCTGAATACGAAACTGGTGCTAGGGGGTTACCTGTAACCCCCACGTCTAGTGCCTAATCTAGAAAACAAAAGGCCGGAGTCTGAAACTGGTGCCAGGGGGTCCCTTGTGGTCCCTACGTCTAGTGCCCAGTGTAACAAACAATTGCCCTGAGCCTGAAACTGGTGCCAGGGGGTCCCTTGTGGCCCCTACAACTAGTGCCCAGTCTAACAAACAATCGGCCTGAGCCTGAAACTAGTGCCAGGCGGTCACCTGCGATCCCCTTGTCTAGTATCCAGTCCAAAAAACAATAGGCTGGTGCCTGAAACTGGTGCCAGGGGTCCCTTGTGGCCCCTACAGCTAGTGCCCAGTCTAACAAACAATTGTCCGGAGCCTGAAACTGGTGTTAGGGTGTCACCTACGACCCCCACGTCTAGTGCCCAGTCTAATAAAAACAGACCGGAGCACCAAACTGGTGCCCAGGGGTCCCTTGCGGCCCCAACGTCTCGTGCCCAGTCTAACAAACAATCATCCGGAGACAGAAGCTGGTGCCAGGGGGTCCCTTTTGGCACCTACAACTAGTGCCCAGTCTAACAAGCAATAGGCCGGAGCCCCAAACTGGTGCCAGGGGGACCCTTGCGGCCACAACATTAAGTGCCCCGTCCAAAAAACAATAGACTGGTGCCTTAAACTGGTGCCAGGGGGTCCCTTGTGGCCCCTACAACTAGTGCCCAGTCCAAAAAATTAAAGGCTGGTGCCTAAATTTGGTGCCAGGGGGTCCCTTGTAGCCCCTACAACTAGTGCCCAGTCTAACAAACAAAAGGCCGGAGCCTGAAACTGGTGCCAGGGGGACCCTTGCGGACACAACATTTAGTGCCCAGTCAAAAAAACAAAGGGGCGGTGCCTGAAACTGGTGCCAGGGGGTCCATTATGGCCTCTACAACTAGTGCCCAGTCTAACAAACAATCGGCCTGAGCCTGAAACTAGTACCGGGGGTCACCTGCGATCCCCTTGTCTAGTGCCCAGTCCAAAAAACAAAAGGCTGGTGCCTGAAACTGGTGCCAGGGGGTCCCTTGTGGCCCCTACAACTAGTGCCCAGTCTAACAAACAGTTGAACGGAGCCTTAAACTGGTGTTAGGGTGTCAACTATGACCCCCACGTCTAGTGCCCAGTCTAATAAAAATAGGCCGGAGCCCCAAACTGGTGCCCAGGGGTCCCTTGCGGCCCCAATGTCTAGTGCCCAGTCTAACAAACAATAGGCCGGAGCCTGAAACTGGTGCCAGGGGGTCCCGTTTGGCCCCTACAACTAGTGCCCAGTCTAACAAACAAAAGGCCAGTGCCTGAAACTGGTGCCAGGTGGTCAACTGCGGCCCCCACAAGTAGTGCCCACTCAAACAACCGGCCTGAATACGAAACTGGTGCTAAGGGGTTACCTGTAACCCCCACATCTAGTGCCTAATCTAGAAAACAAAAGGCAAGAGTCTCAAACTGGTGCCAGGGGGTCCCTTGTGGCCCCTACGTCTAGTGCCCAGTGTAACAAACAATTGCCCTGAGCCTGAAACTGCTGCCAGGGGGTCCCTAGTGGCCCCTACAACTAGTGCCCAGTCTAACAAACAATCGGCCTGAGCCTGAAACTAGTACCGGGGGTCACCTGCGATCCCCTTGTCTAGTGCCCAGTCCAAAAAACAAAGGGCTGGTGCCTGAAACTGGTGCCAGGGGGTCCCTTGTGGCCCCTACAACTAGTGCCCTGTCGAACAAACAATCGTCTGGAGCCTTAAACTGGTGTTAGGGTGTCAACTATGACCCCCACGTCTAGTGCCGAGTCTAATAAAAACAGGCCGGAGCCCCAAACTGGTGCCCAGGGGTCCCTTGTGGCCCCAACGTCTAGTGCCCAGTCTAACAAACAATAGGCCGGAGCCTGAAACTGGTGCCAGGGGGTCCCGTTTGGCCCCTACAACTAGTGCCCAGTCTAACAAACAATCGGCCTGAGCCTGAAACTAGTACCGGGGGTCACCTGCGATCCCCTTGTCTAGTGCCCAGTCCAAAAAACAAAAGGCTGGTGCCTGAAACTGGTGCCTGGGGGTCCCTTGTGGCCCCTACAACTAGTGCCCAGTCTAACAAACAATTGTCCGGAACCTTAAACTGGTGTTAGGGTGTCAACTATGACCCCCATGTCTAGTGCCCAGTCTAATAAAAATAGGTCGGCGCCCCAAACTGGTGCCCAGGGGTCCCTTGCGGCCCCAACGTCTAGTGCCCAGTCTAACAAACAATAGGCCGGAGCCTGAAACTGGTGCCAGGGGGTCCGTTTGGCCCCTACAACTAGTGCCCAGTCTAACAAACAATCGGCCTGAGCCTGAAACTAGTACCGGGGGTCACCTGTGATCCCATTGTCTAGTGCCCAGTCCATAAAACAAAAGGCTGGTGCCTGAAACTGGTGCCAGGGGGTCCCTTGTGGTCCCTACAACTAGTGCCCAGTCTAACAAACAATCGTCCGGAGCCTGAAACTGGTGTTAGGGTGTCAACTACGACCCACACGTTTAGTGCCCAGTCTAATAAAAACCGGCCGGGGCCCCAAACTGGTGCCCAGGGGTCCCTTGCGGCCCCAACGTCTAGTGCCCAGTCTAACAAACAATAGGCCGGAGCCTGAAACTGGTGCCAGGGGGTCCCGTTTGGCCCCTACAACTAGTGCCCAGTCTAACAAACAAAAGGCCAGTGCCTGAAACTGGTGCCAGGTGGTCAACTGCGGCCCCCACAAGTAGTGCCCACTCTAACAACCGGCCTGAATACGAAACTGGTGCTAGGGGGTTACCTGTAACCCCCACGTCTAGTGCCTAATCTAGAAAACAAAAGGCCGGAGTCTGAAACTGGTGCCAGGGGGACCCTTGTGGCCCCTACGTCTAGTGCCCAGTGTAACAAACAATTGCCCTGAGCCTGAAACTGGTGCCCAGGGGTCCCTTGCGGCCCCAACGTCTAGTGCCCAGTCTAACAAACAATAGGCCGGAGCCTGAAACTGGTGCCAGGGGGTCCCGTTTGGCCCCTACAACTAGTACCCAGTCTAACAAACAAAAGGCCAGTGCCTGAAACTGGTGCCAGGTGGTCAACTGCGGCCCCCACAAGTAGTGCCCACTCTAACAACCGGCCTGAATACGAAACTGGTGCTAGGGGGTTACCTGTAACCCCCACGTCTAGTGCCTAATCTAGAAAACAAAAGGCCGGAGTCTGAAACTGGTGCCAGGGGGACCCTTGTGGCCCCTACGTCTAGTGCCCAGTGTAACAAACAATTGCCCTGAGCCTGAAACTGGTGCCCAGGGGTCCCTTGCGGCCCCAACGTCTAGTGCCCAGTCTAACAAACAATAGGCCGGAGCCTGAAACTGGTGCCAGGGGGTCCCGTTTGGCCCCTACAACTAGTACCCAGTCTAACAAACAAAAGGCCAGTGCCTGAAACTGGTGCCAGGTGGTCAACTGCGGCCCCCACAAGTAGTGCCCACTCTAACAACCGGCCTGAATACGAAACTGGTGCTAGGGGGTTACCTGTAACCCCCACGTCTAGTGCCTAATCTAGAAAACAAAAGGCCGGAGTCTGAAACTGGTGCCAGGGGGTCCCTTCTGGTCCCTACGTCTAGTGCCCAGTGTAACAAACAATTGCCCTGAGCCTGAAACTGGTGCCAGGGGGTCCCTTGTGGCCCCTACAACTAGTGCCCAGTCTAACAAACAATCGGCCTGAGCCTGAAACTAGTGCCAGGGGGTCACCTGCGATCCCCTTGTCTAGTATCCAGTCCAAAAAACAAAAGGCTGGTGCCTGAAACTGGTGCCAGGGGGTCCCTTGTGGCCCCAACAGCTAGTGCCCAGTCTAACAAACAATTGTCCGGAGCCTGAAACTGGTGTTAGGGTGTCACCTACGACCCCCACGTCTAGTGCCCAGTCTAATAAAAACAGACCGGAGCACCAAACTGGTGCCCAGGGGTCCCTTGCGGCCCCAACGTCTCGTGCCCAGTCTAACAAACAATCATCCGGAGACAGAAGCTGGTGCCAGGGGGTCCCTTTTGGCACCTACAACTAGTGCCCAGTCTAACAAGCAATAGGCCGGAGCCCCAAACTGGTGCCAGGGGGACCCTTGCGGCCACATCATTAAGTGCCCCGTCCAAAAAACAATAGACTGGTGCCTTAAACTGGTGCCAGGGGGTCCCTTGTGGCCCCTACAACTAGTGCCCAGTCCAAAAAATTAAAGGCTGGTGCCTAAATTTGGTGCCAGGGGGTCCCTTGTAGCCCCTACAACTAGTGCCCAGTCTAACAAACAAAAGGCCGGAGCCTGAAACTGGTGCCAGAGGGACCCTTGCGGACACAACATTTAGTGCCCAGTCCAAAAAACAAAGGGGCGGTGCCTGAAACTGGTGCCAGGGGGTCCATTATGGCCTCTACAACTAGTGCCCAGTCTAACAAACAATCGGCCTGAGCCTGAAACTAGTACCGGGGGTCACCTGCGATCCCCTTGTCTAGTGCCCAGTCCAAAAAACAAAAGGCTGGTGTCTGAAACTGGTGCCAGGGGGTCCCTTGTGGCCCCTACAACTAGTGCCCAGTCTAACAAACAATTGTCCGGAGCCTTGAACTGGTGTTAGGTTGTCAACTATGACCCCCACGTCTAGTGCCCAGTCTAATAAAAATAGGCCGGAGCCCCAAACTGGTGCCCAGGGGTCCCTTGCGGCCCCAACGTCTAGTGCCCAGTCTAACAAACAATAGGCCGGAGCCTGAAACTGGTGCCAGGGGGTCCCGTTTGGCCCCTACAACTAGTGCCCAGTCTAACAAACAAAAGGCCAGTGCCTGAAACTGGTGCCAGGTGGTCAACTGCGGCCCCCACAAGTAGTGCCCACTCTAACAACCGGCCTGAATACGAAACTGGTGCTAGGGGGTTACCTGTAACCCCCACGTCTAGTGCCTAATCTAGAAAACAAAAGGCCGGAGTCTCAAACTGGTGCCAGGGGGTCCCTTGTGGCCCCTACGTCTAGTGCCCAGTGTAACAAACAATTGCCATGAGCCTGAAACTGCTGCCAGGGGGTCCCTTGTGGCCCCTACAACTAGTGCCCAGTCTAACAAACAATCGGCCTGAGCCTGAAACTAGTACCGGGGGTCACCTGCGATCCCCTTGTCTAGTGCCCAGTCCAAAAACAAAAGGCTGGTGCCTGAAACTGGTGCCAGGGGGTCCCTTGTGGCCCCTACAACTAGTGCCCAGTCTAACAAACAATTGTCCGGAACCTTAAACTGGTGTTAGGGTGTCAACTATGACCCCCACGTCTAGTGCCCAGTCTAATAAAAATAGGCAGGCGCCCCAAACTGGTGCCCAGGGGTCCCTTGCGGCCCCAACGTCTAGTGCCCAGTCTAACAAACAATAGGCCGGAGCCTGAAACTGGTGCCAGGGGGTCCCGTTTGGCCCCTACAACTAGTGCCCAGTCTAACAAACAATCGGCCTGAGCCTGAAACTAGTACCGGGGGTCACCTGCGATCCCCTTGTCTAGTGCCCAGTCCAAAAAACAAAAGGCTGGTGCCTGAAACTGGTGCCAGGGGGTCCCTTGTGGCCCCTACAACTAGTGCCCAGTCTAACAAACAATTGTCCGGAGCCTTAAACTGGTGTTAGGGTGTCAACTATGACCCCCACGTCTAGTGCCCAGTCTAATAAAAATAGGCCGGAGCCCCAAACTGGTGCCCAGGGGTCCCTTGCGGCCCCAACGTCTAGTGCCCAGTCTAACAAACAATAGGCTGGAGCCTGAAACTGGTGCCAGGGGGTCCCGTTTGGCCCCTACAACTAGTGCCCAGTCTAACAAACAAAAGGCCAGTGCCTGAAACTGGTGCCAGGTGGTCAACTGCGGCCCCCACAAGTAGTGCCCACTCTAACAACCGGCCTGAATACGAAACTGGTGCTAGGGGGTTACCTGTAACCCCCACGTCTAGTGCCTAATCTAGAAAACAAAAGGCCGGAGTCTGAAACTGGTGCCAGGGGGTCCCTTGTGGCCCCTACGTCTAGTGCCCAGTGTAACAAACAATTGCCCTGAGCCTGAAACTGCTGCCAGGGGGTCCCTTGTGGCCCCTACAACTAGTGCCCAGTCTAACAAACAATCAGCCTGAGCATGAAACTAGTACCGGGGGTCACCTGCGATCCCATTGTCTAGTTCCCAGTCCAAAAAACAATAGACTGGTGCCTGAAACTGGTGCCAGGGGGTCCCTTGTGGCCCCTACAACTAGTGTCCAGTCTAACAAACAATCGTCTGGAGCCTTAAACTGGTGTTAGGGTGTCAACTATGACCCCCACGTCTAGTGCCGAGTCTAATAAAAACAGGCCGGAGCCCCAAACTAGTGCCCAGGGGTCCCTTGCGGCCCCAACGTCTAGTGCCCATTCTAACAAACAATAGGCCGGAGCCTGAAACTGGTGCCAGGGGGTCCCGTTTGGCCCCTACAACTAGTGCCCAGTCTAACAAACAATCGGCCTGAGCCTGAAACTAGTACCGGGGGTCACCTGCGATCCCCTTGTCTAGTGCCCAGTCCAAAAAACAAAAGGCTGGTGCCTGAAACTGGTGCCAGGGGGTCCCTTGTGGCCCCTACAACTAGTGCCCAGTCTAACAAACAATCGTCTGGAGCCTGAAACTGGTGTTAGGGTGTCAACTACGACCCCCACGTCTAGTGCCCAGTCTAATAAAAACAGGCCGGAGCCCCAAACTGGTGCCCAGGGGTCCCTTGTGGCCCCAACGTCTAGTGCCCAGTCTAACAAACAATAGGCCGGAGCCTGAAACTGGTGCCAGGGGGTCCCGTTTGGCCCCTACAACTAGTGCCCAGTCTAACAAACAAAAGGCCAGTGCCTGAAACTGGTGCCAGGTGGTCAACTGCGGCCCCCACAAGTAGTGCCCACTCTAACAACCGGCCTGAATACGAAACTGGTGCTAGGGGGTTACCTGTAACCCCCACGTCTAGTGCCTAATCTAGAAAACAAAAGGCCGGAGTCTGAAACTGGTGCAAGGGGGACCCTTGTGGCCCCTACGGCTAGTGCCCAGTGTAACGAACAATTGCCCTGAGCCTGAAACTGGTGCCCAGGGGTCCCTTGCGGCCCCAACGTCTAGTGCCCAGTCTAACAAACAATAGGCCGGAGCCTGAAACTGGTGCCAGGGGGTCCCGTTTGGCCCCTACAACTAGTACCCAGTCTAACAAACAAAAGGCCAGTGCCTGAAACTGGTGCCAGGTGGTCAACTGCGGCCCCCACAAGTAGTGCCCACTCTAACAACCGGCCTGAATACGAAACTGGTGCTAGGGGGTTACCTGTAACCCCCACGTCTAGTGCCTAATCTAGAAAACAAAAGGCCGGAGTCTGAAACTGGTGCCAGGGGGTCCCTTGTGGTCCCTACGTCTAGTGCCCAGTGTAACAAACAATTGCCCTGAGCCTGAAACTGGTGCCAGGGGGTCCCTTGTGGCCCCTACAACTAGTGCCCAGTCTAACAAACAATCGGCCTGAGCCTGAAACTAGTGCCAGGGGGTCACCTGCGATCCCCTTGTCTAGTATCCAGTCCAAAAAACAATAGGCTGGTGCCTGAAACTGGTGCCAGGGGTCCCTTGTGGCCCCTACAGCTAGTGCCCAGTCTAACAAAAAATTGTCCGGAGCCTGAAACTGGTGTTAGGGTGTCACCTACGACCCCCACGTCTAGTGCCCAGTCTAATAAAAACAGACCGGAGCACCAAACTGGTGCCCAGGGGTCCCTTGCGGCCCCAACGTCTCGTGCCCAGTCTAACAAACAATCATCCGGAGACAGAAGCTGGTGCCAGGGGGTCCCTTTTGGCACCTACAACTAGTGCCCAGTCTAACAAGCAATAGGCCGGAGCCCCAAACTGGTGCCAGGGGGACCCTTGCGGCCACATCATTAAGTGCCCCGTCCAAAAAACAATAGACTGGTGCCTTAAACTGGTGCCAGGGGGTCCCTTGTGGCCCCTACAACTAGTGCCCAGTCCAAAAAATTAAAGGCTGGTGCCTAAATTTGGTGCCAGGGGGTCCCTTGTAGCCCCTACAACTAGTGCCCAGTCTAACAAACAAAAGGCCGGAGCCTGAAACTGGTGCCAGAGGGACCCTTGCGGACACAACATTTAGTGCCCAGTCCAAAAAACAAAGGGGCGGTGCCTGAAACTGGTGCCAGGGGGTCCATTATGGCCTCTACAACTAGTGCCCAGTCTAACAAACAATCGGCCTGAGCCTGAAACTAGTACCGGGGGTCACCTGCGATCCCCTTGTCTAGTGCCCAGTCCAAAAAACAAAAGGCTGGTGTCTGAAACTGGTGCCAGGGGGTCCCTTGTGGCCCCTACAACTAGTGCCCAGTCTAACAAACAATTGTCCGGAGCCTTGAACTGGTGTTAGGTTGTCAACTATGACCCCCACGTCTAGTGCCCAGTCTAATAAAAATAGGCCGGAGCCCCAAACTGGTGCCCAGGGGTCCCTTGCGGCCCCAACGTCTAGTGCCCAGTCTAACAAACAATAGGCCGGAGCCTGAAACTGGTGCCAGGGGGTCCCGTTTGGCCCCTACAACTAGTGCCCAGTCTAACAAACAAAAGGCCAGTGCCTGAAACTGGTGCCAGGTGGTCAACTGCGGCCCCCACAAGTAGTGCCCACTCTAACAACCGGCCTGAATACGAAACTGGTGCTAGGGGGTTACCTGTAACCCCCACGTCTAGTGCCTAATCTAGAAAACAAAAGGCCGGAGTCTCAAACTGGTGCCAGGGGGTCCCTTGTGGCCCCTACGTCTAGTGCCCAGTGTAACAAACAATTGCCATGAGCCTGAAACTGCTGCCAGGGGGTCCCTTGTGGCCCCTACAACTAGTGCCCAGTCTAACAAACAATCGGCCTGAGCCTGAAACTAGTACCGGGGGTCACCTGCGATCCCCTTGTCTAGTGCCCAGTCCAAAAACAAAAGGCTGGTGCCTGAAACTGGTGCCAGGGGGTCCCTTGTGGCCCCTACAACTAGTGCCCAGTCTAACAAACAATTGTCCGGAACCTTAAACTGGTGTTAGGGTGTCAACTATGACCCCCACGTCTAGTGCCCAGTCTAATAAAAATAGGCAGGCGCCCCAAACTGGTGCCCAGGGGTCCCTTGCGGCCCCAACGTCTAGTGCCCAGTCTAACAAACAATAGGCCGGAGCCTGAAACTGGTGCCAGGGGGTCCCGTTTGGCCCCTACAACTAGTGCCCAGTCTAACAAACAATCGGCCTGAGCCTGAAACTAGTACCGGGGGTCACCTGCGATCCCCTTGTCTAGTGCCCAGTCCAAAAAACAAAAGGCTGGTGCCTGAAACTGGTGCCAGGGGGTCCCTTGTGGCCCCTACAACTAGTGCCCAGTCTAACAAACAATTGTCCGGAGCCTTAAACTGGTGTTAGGGTGTCAACTATGACCCCCACGTCTAGTGCCCAGTCTAATAAAAATAGGCCGGAGCCCCAAACTGGTGCCCAGGGGTCCCTTGCGGCCCCAACGTCTAGTGCCCAGTCTAACAAACAATAGGCTGGAGCCTGAAACTGGTGCCAGGGGGTCCCGTTTGGCCCCTACAACTAGTGCCCAGTCTAACAAACAAAAGGCCAGTGCCTGAAACTGGTGCCAGGTGGTCAACTGCGGCCCCCACAAGTAGTGCCCACTCTAACAACCGGCCTGAATACGAAACTGGTGCTAGGGGGTTACCTGTAACCCCCACGTCTAGTGCCTAATCTAGAAAACAAAAGGCCGGAGTCTGAAACTGGTGCCAGGGGGTCCCTTGTGGCCCCTACGTCTAGTGCCCAGTGTAACAAACAATTGCCCTGAGCCTGAAACTGCTGCCAGGGGGTCCCTTGTGGCCCCTACAACTAGTGCCCAGTCTAACAAACAATCAGCCTGAGCATGAAACTAGTACCGGGGGTCACCTGCGATCCCATTGTCTAGTTCCCAGTCCAAAAAACAATAGACTGGTGCCTGAAACTGGTGCCAGGGGGTCCCTTGTGGCCCCTACAACTAGTGTCCAGTCTAACAAACAATCGTCTGGAGCCTTAAACTGGTGTTAGGGTGTCAACTATGACCCCCACGTCTAGTGCCGAGTCTAATAAAAACAGGCCGGAGCCCCAAACTAGTGCCCAGGGGTCCCTTGCGGCCCCAACGTCTAGTGCCCATTCTAACAAACAATAGGCCGGAGCCTGAAACTGGTGCCAGGGGGTCCCGTTTGGCCCCTACAACTAGTGCCCAGTCTAACAAACAATCGGCCTGAGCCTGAAACTAGTACCGGGGGTCACCTGCGATCCCCTTGTCTAGTGCCCAGTCCAAAAAACAAAAGGCTGGTGCCTGAAACTGGTGCCAGGGGGTCCCTTGTGGCCCCTACAACTAGTGCCCAGTCTAACAAACAATCGTCTGGAGCCTGAAACTGGTGTTAGGGTGTCAACTACGACCCCCACGTCTAGTGCCCAGTCTAATAAAAACAGGCCGGAGCCCCAAACTGGTGCCCAGGGGTCCCTTGTGGCCCCAACGTCTAGTGCCCAGTCTAACAAACAATAGGCCGGAGCCTGAAACTGGTGCCAGGGGGTCCCGTTTGGCCCCTACAACTAGTGCCCAGTCTAACAAACAAAAGGCCAGTGCCTGAAACTGGTGCCAGGTGGTCAACTGCGGCCCCCACAAGTAGTGCCCACTCTAACAACCGGCCTGAATACGAAACTGGTGCTAGGGGGTTACCTGTAACCCCCACGTCTAGTGCCTAATCTAGAAAACAAAAGGCCGGAGTCTGAAACTGGTGCAAGGGGGACCCTTGTGGCCCCTACGGCTAGTGCCCAGTGTAACGAACAATTGCCCTGAGCCTGAAACTGGTGCCCAGGGGTCCCTTGCGGCCCCAACGTCTAGTGCCCAGTCTAACAAACAATAGGCCGGAGCCTGAAACTGGTGCCAGGGGGTCCCGTTTGGCCCCTACAACTAGTACCCAGTCTAACAAACAAAAGGCCAGTGCCTGAAACTGGTGCCAGGTGGTCAACTGCGGCCCCCACAAGTAGTGCCCACTCTAACAACCGGCCTGAATACGAAACTGGTGCTAGGGGGTTACCTGTAACCCCCACGTCTAGTGCCTAATCTAGAAAACAAAAGGCCGGAGTCTGAAACTGGTGCCAGGGGGTCCCTTGTGGTCCCTACGTCTAGTGCCCAGTGTAACAAACAATTGCCCTGAGCCTGAAACTGGTGCCAGGGGGTCCCTTGTGGCCCCTACAACTAGTGCCCAGTCTAACAAACAATCGGCCTGAGCCTGAAACTAGTGCCAGGGGGTCACCTGCGATCCCCTTGTCTAGTATCCAGTCCAAAAAACAATAGGCTGGTGCCTGAAACTGGTGCCAGGGGTCCCTTGTGGCCCCTACAGCTAGTGCCCAGTCTAACAAAAAATTGTCCGGAGCCTGAAACTGGTGTTAGGGTGTCACCTACGACCCCCACGTCTAGTGCCCAGTCTAATAAAAACAGACCGGAGCACCAAACTGGTGCCCAGGGGTCCCTTGCGGCCCCAACGTCTCGTGCCCAGTCTAACAAACAATCATCCGGAGACAGAAGCTGGTGCCAGGGGGTCCCTTTTGGCACCTACAACTAGTGCCCAGTCTAACAAGCAATAGGCCGGAGCCCCAAACTGGTGCCAGGGGGACCCTTGCGGCCACAACATTAAGTGCCCCGTCCAAAAAACAATAGACTGGTGCCTTAAACTGGTGCCAGGGGGTCCCTTGTGGCCCCTACAACTAGTGCCCAGTCCAAAAAATTAAAGGCTGGTGCCTAAATTTGGTGCCAGGGGGTCCCTTGTAGCCCCTACAACTAGTGCCCAGTCTAACAAACAAAAGGCCGGAGCCTGAAACTGGTGCCAGGGGGACCCTTGCGGACACAACATTTAGTGCCCAGTCAAAAAAACAAAGGGGCGGTGCCTGAAACTGGTGCCAGGGGGTCCATTATGGCCTCTACAACTAGTGCCCAGTCTAACAAACAATCGGCCTGAGCCTGAAACTAGTACCGGGGGTCACCTGCGATCCCCTTGTCTAGTGCCCAGTCCAAAAAACAAAAGGCTGGTGCCTGAAACTGGTGCCAGGGGGTCCCTTGTGGCCCCTACAACTAGTGCCCAGTCTAACAAACAGTTGAACGGAGCCTTAAACTGGTGTTAGGGTGTCAACTATGACCCCCACGTCTAGTGCCCAGTCTAATAAAGATAGGCCGGAGCCCCAAACTGGTGCCCAGGGGTCCCTTGCGGCCCCAATGTCTAGTGCCCAGTCTAACAAACAATAGGCCGGAGCCTGAAACTGGTGCCAGGGGGTCCCGTTTGGCCCCTACAACTAGTGCCCAGTCTAACAAACAAAAGGCCAGTGCCTGAAACTGGTGCCAGGTGGTCAACTGCGGCCCCCACAAGTAGTGCCCACTCTAACAACCGGCCTGAATACGAAACTGGTGCTAAGGGGTTACCTGTAACCCCCACGTCTAGTGCCTAATCTAGAAAACAAAAGGCCGGAGTCTCAAACTGGTGCCAGGGGGTCCCTTGTGGCCCCTACGTCTAGTGCCCAGTGTAACAAACAATTGCCCTGAGCCTGAAACTGCTGCCAGGGGGTCCCTTGTGGCCCCTACAACTAGTGCCCAGTCTAACAAACAATCGGCCTGAGCCTGAAACTAGTACCGGGGGTCACCTGCGATCCCCTTGTCTAGTGCCCAGTCCAAAAAACAAAGGGCTGGTGCCTGAAACTGGTGCCAGGGGGTCCCTTGTGGCCCCTACAACTAGTGCCCTGTCGAACAAACAATCGTCTGGAGCCTTAAACTGGTGTTAGGGTGTCAACTATGACCCCCACGTCTAGTGCCGAGTCTAATAAAAACAGGCCGGAGCCCCAAACTGGTGCCCAGGGGTCCCTTGTGGCCCCAACGTCTAGTGCCCAGTCTAACAAACAATAGGCCGGAGCCTGAAACTGGTGCCAGGGGGTCCCGTTTGGCCCCTACAACTAGTGCCCAGTCTAACAAACAATCGGCCTGAGCCTGAAACTAGTACCGGGGGTCACCTGCGATCCCCTTGTCTAGTGCCCAGTCCAAAAAACAAAAGGCTGGTGCCTGAAACTGGTGCCTGGGGGTCCCTTGTGGCCCCTACAACTAGTGCCCAGTCTAACAAACAATTGTCCGGAACCTTAAACTGGTGTTAGGGTGTCAACTATGACCCCCATGTCTAGTGCCCAGTCTAATAAAAATAGGCCGGCGCCCCAAACTGGTGCCCAGGGGTCCCTTGCGGCCCCAACGTCTAGTGCCCAGTCTAACAAACAATAGGCCGGAGCCTGAAACTGGTGCCAGGGGGTCCCGTTTGGCCCCTACAACTAGTGCCCAGTCTAACAAACAATCGGCCTGAGCCTGAAACTAGTACCGGGGGTCACCTGTGATCCCATTGTCTAGTGCCCAGTCCATAAAACAAAAGGCTGGTGCCTGAAACTGGTGCCAGGGGGTCCCTTGTGGTCCCTACAACTAGTGCCCAGTCTAACAAACAATCGTCCGGAGCCTGAAACTGGTGTTAGGGTGTCAACTACGACCCGCACGTTTAGTGCCCAGTCTAATAAAAACCGGCCGGGGCCCCAAACTGGTGCCCAGGGGTCCCTTGCGGCCCCAACGTCTAGTGCCCAGTCTAACAAACAATAGGCCGGAGCCTGAAACTGGTGCCAGGGGGTCCCGTTTGGCCCCTACAACTAGTGCCCAGTCTAACAAACAAAAGGCCAGTGCCTGAAACTGGTGCCAGGTGGTCAACTGCGGCCCCCACAAGTAGTGCCCACTCTAACAACCGGCCTGAATACGAAACTGGTGCTAGGGGGTTACCTGTAACCCCCACGTCTAGTGCCTAATCTAGAAAACAAAAGGCCGGAGTCTCAAACTGGTGCCAGGGGGTCCCTTGTGGCCCCTACGTCTAGTGCCCAGTGTAACAAACAATTGCCCTGAGCCTGAAACTGCTGCCAGGGGGTCCCTTGTGGCCCCTGCAACTAGAGCCCAGTCTAACAAACAATCGGCCTGAGCCTGAAACTAGTACCGGGGGTCACCTGCGATCCCCTTGTCTAGTGCCCAGTCCAAAAAACAAAAGGCTGGTGCCTGAAACTGGTGCCTGGGGGTCCCTTGTGGCCCCTACAACTAGTGCCCAGTCTAACAAACAATTGTCCGGAACCTTAAACTGGTGTTAGGGTGTCAACTATGACCCCCACGTCTAGTGCCCAGTCTAATAAAAATAGGCCGGCGCCCCAAACTGGTGCCCAGGGGTCCCTTGCGGCCCCAACGTCTAGTGCCCAGTCTAACAAACAATAGGCCGGAGCCTGAAACTGGTGCCAGGGGGTCCCGTTTGGCCCCTACAACTAGTGCCCAGTCTAACAAACAATCGGCCTGAGCCTGAAACTAGTACCGGGGGTCACCTGTGATCCCCTTGTCTAGTGCCCAGTCCATAAAACAAAAGGCTGGTGCCTGAAACTGGTGCCAGGGGATCCCTTGTGGTCCCTACAACTAGTGCCCAGTCTAACAAACAATTGTCCGGAGCCTGAAACTGGTGTTAGGGTGTCAACTACGACCCCCACGTTTAGTGCCCAGTCTAATAAAAACCGTCCGGAGCCCCAAACTGGTGCCCAGGGGTCCCTTGCGGCCCCAACGTCTAGTGCCCAGTATAACAAACAATAGGCCCGAGCCTGAAACTGGTGCCAGGGGGTCCCGATTGACCCCTACAACTAGTGCCCAGTCTAACAAACAAAAGGCCAGTGCCTGAAACTGGTGCCAGGTGGTCAACTGCGGCCCCCACAAGTAGTGCCCACTCTAAAAACCGGCCTGAATACGAAACTGGTGCTAGGGGGTTACCTGTAACCCCCACGTCTATTGCCTAATCTAGAAAACAAAAGGCCGGAGTCTCAAACTGGTGCCAGGGGGTCCCTTGTGGCCCCTACGTCTAGTGCCCAGTGTAACAAACAATTGCCCTGAGCCTGAAACTGCTGCCAGGGGGTCCCTTGTGGCCCCTACAACTAGTGCCCAGTCTAACAAACAATCGGCCTGAGCCTGAAACTAGTACCGGGGGTCACCTGCAATCCCCTTGTCTAGTTCCCAGTCCAAAAAACAAAAGGCTGGTGCCTGAAACTGGTGCCAGGGGGTCCCTTGTGGCCCCTACAACTAGTGCCCTGTCTAACAAACAATCGTCTGGAGCCTTAAACTGGTGTTAGGGTGTCAACTATGACCCCCACGTCTAGTGCCGAATCTAATAAAAACAGGCCGGAGCCCCAAACTGGTGCCCAGGGGTCCCTTGCGGCCCCAACGTCTAGTGCCCAGTCTAACAAACAATAGGCCGAAGCCTGAAACTGGTGCCAGGGGGTCCCGTTTGGCCCCTACAACTAGTGCCCAGTCTAACAAACAAAAGGCCAGTGCCTGAAACTGGTGCCAGGTGGTCAACTGCGGCCCCCACAAGTAGTGCCCACTCTAACAACCGGCCTGAATACGAAACTGGTGCTAGGGGGTTACCTGTAACCCCCACGTCTATTGCCTAATCTAGAAAACAAAAGGCCGGAGTCTGAAACTGGTGCCAGGGGGACCCTTGTGGCCCCTGCGTCTAGTGCCCAGGGTAACAAACAATTGCCCTGAGCCTGAAACTGGTGCCCAGGGGTCCCTTGCGGCCCCAACGTCTAGTGCCCAGTCTAACAAACAATAGGCCGGAGCCTGAAACTGGTGCCAGGGGGTCCCGTTTGGCCCCTACAACTAGTGCCCAGTCTAACAAACAAAAGGCCAGTGCCTGAAACTGGTGCCAGGTGGTCAACTGCGGCCCCCACAAGTAGTGCCCACTCTAACAACCGGCCTGAATACGAAACTGGTGCTAGGGGGTTACCTGTAACCCCCACGTCTAGTGCCTAATCTAGAAAACAAAAGGCCGGAGTCTGAAACTGGTGCCAGGGGGTCCCTTGTGGCCCCTACGTCTAGTGCCCAGTGTAACAAACAATTGCCCTGAGCCTGAAACTGCTGCCAGGGGGTCCCTTGTGGCCCCTACAACTAGTGCCCAGTCTAACAAACAATCGGCCTGAGCCTGAAACTAGTACCGGGGGTCACCTGCGATCCCCTTGTCTAGTGCCCAGTCCAAAAACAAAAGGCTGGTGCCTGAAACTGGTGCCAGGGGGTCCCTTGTGGCCCCTACAACTAGTGCCCAGTCTAACAAACAATCGTCTGGAGCCTTAAACTGGTGTTAGGGTGTCAACTATGACCCCCACGTCTAGTGCCGAGTCTAATAAAAACAGGTCGGAGCCCCAAACTAGTGCCCAGGGGTCCCTTGCGGCCCCAACGTCTAGTGCCCATTCTAACAAACAATAGGCCGGAGCCTGAAACTGGTGCCAGAGGTCCCGTTTGGCCCCTACAACTAGTGCCCAGTCTAACAAACAATCGGCCTGAGCCTGAAACTAGTACCGGGGGTCACCTGCGATCCCCTTGTCTAGTGCACAGTCCAAAAAACAAAAGGCTGGTGCCTTAAACTGGTGCCAGGGGGTCCCTTGGGGCCCCTACAACTAGTGCTCAGTCTAAAAAACAATCGTCTGGAGCCTGAAACTGGTGTTAGGGTGTCAGTACGACCCCCACGTCTAGTGCCCAGTCTAATAAAAACAGGCCGGAGCCCCAAACTGGTGCCCAGGGGTCCCTTGTGGCCCCAACGTCTAGTGCCCAGTCTAACAAACAATAGGCCGGAGCCTGAAACTGGTGCCAGGGGGTCCCGTTTGGCCCCTACAACTAGTGCCCAGTCTAACAAACAAAAGGCCAGTGCCTGAAACTGGTGCCAGGTGGTCAACTGCGGCCCCCACAAGTAGTGCCCACTCTAACAACCGGCCTGAATACGAAACTGGTGCTAGGGGGTTACCTGTAACCCCCACGTCTAGTGCCTAATCTAGAAAACAAAAGGCCGGAGTCTGAAACTGGTGCCAGGGGGACCCTTGTGGCCCCTACGTCTAGTGCCCAGTGTAACAAACAATTGCCCTGAGCCTGAAACTGGTGCCCAGGGGTCCCTTGCGGCCCCAACGTCTAGTGCCCAGTCTAACAAACAATAGGCCGGAGCCTGAAACTGGTGCCAGGGGGTCCCGTTTGGCCCCTACAACTAGTACCCAGTCTAACAAACAAAAGGCTGGTGCCTGAAACTGGTGCCAGGTGGTCAACTGCGGCCCCCACAAGTAGTGCCCACTCTAACAACTGGCCTGAATACGAAACTGGTGCTAGGGGGTTACCTGTAACCCCCACGTCTAGTGCCTAATCTAGAAAACAAAAGGCCGGAGTCTGAAACTGGTGCCAGGGGGTCCCTTGTGGTCCCTACGTCTAGTGCCCAGTGTAACAAACAATTGCCCTGAGCCTGAAACTGGTGCCAGGGGGTCCCTTGTGGCCCCTACAACTAGTGCCCAGTCTAACAAACAATCGGCCTGAGCCTGAAACTAGTGCCAGGGGGTCACCTGCGATCCCCTTGTCTAGTATCCAGTCCAAAAAACAATAGGCTGGTGCCTGAAACTGGTGCCAGGGGGTCCCTTGTGGCCCCTACAGCTAGTGCCCAGTCTAACAAACAATTGTCCGGTGCCTGAAACTGGTGTTAGGGTGTGAACTACGACCCCCACGTCTAGTGCCCAGTCTAATAAAAACAGACCGGAGCACCAAACTGGTGCCCAGGGGTCCCTTGCGGCCCCAACGTCTCGTGCCCAGTCTAACAAACAATCATCCGGAGACAGAAGCTGGTGCCAGGGGGTCCCTTTTGGCACCTACAACTAGTGCCCAGTCTAACAAGCAATAGGCCGGAGCCCCAAACTGGTGCCAGGGGGACCCTTGCGGCCACAACATTAAGTGCCCCGTCCAAAAAACAATAGACTGGTGCCTTAAACTGGTGCCAGGGGGTCCCTTGTGGCCCCTACAACTAGTGCCCAGTCCAAAAAATTAAAGGCTGGTGCCTAAATTTGGTGCCAGGGGGTTCCCTTGTAGCCCCTACAACTAGTGCCCAGTCTAACAAACAAAAGGCCGGAGCCTGAAACTGGTGCCAGGGGGACCCTTGCGGACACAACATTTAGTGCCCAGTCCAAAAAACAAAGGGGCGGTGCCTGAAACTGGTTCCAGGGGGTCCATTATGGCCTCTACAACTAGTGCCCAGTCTAACAAACAATCGGCCTGAGCCTGAAACTAGTACCGGGGGTCACCTGCGATCCCCTTGTCTAGTGCCCAGTCCAAAAAACAAAAGGCTGGTGCCTGAAACTGGTGCCAGGGGGTCCCTTGTGGCCCCTACAACTAGTGCCCAGTCTAACAAACAATTGTACGGAGCCTTAAACTGGTGTTAGGGTGTCAACTATGACCCCCACGTCTAGTGCCCAGTCTAATAAAAATAGGCCGGAGCCCCAAACTGGTGCCCAGGGGTCCCTTGCGGCCCCAATGTCTAGTGCCCAGTCTAACAAACAATAGGCCGGAGCCTGAAACAGGTGCCAGGGGGTCCCGTTTGGCCCCTACAACTAGTGCCCAGTCTAACAAACAAAAGGCCAGTGCCTGAAACTGGTGCCAGGTGGTCAACTGCGGCCCCCACAAGTAGTGCCCACTCTAACAACCGGCCTGAATACGAAACTGGTGCTAAGGGGTTACCTGTAACCCCCACATCTAGTGCCTAATCTAGAAAACAAAAGGCCAGAGTCTCAAACTGGTGCCAGGGGGTCCCTTGTGGCCCCTACGTCTAGTGCCCAGTGTAACAAACAATTGCCCTGAGCCTGAAACTGCTGCCAGGGGGTCCCTTGTGGCCCCTACAACTAGTGCCCAGTCTAACAAACAATCGGCCTGAGCCTGAAACTAGTACCGGGGGTCACCTGCGATCCCCTTGTCTAGTGCCCAGTCCAAAAAACAAAGGGCTGGTGCCTGAAACTGGTGCCAGGGGGTCCCTTGTGGCCCCTACAACTAGTGCCCTGTCGAACAAACAATCGTCTGGAGCCTTAAACTGGTGTTAGGGTGTCAACTATGACCCCCACGTCTAGTGCCGAGTCTAATAAAAACAGGCCGGAGCCCCAAACTGATGCCCAGGGGTCCCTTGCGGCCCCAACGTCTAGTGCCCAGTCTAACAAACAATAGGCCGGAGCCTGAAACTGGTGCCAGGGGGTCCCGTTTGGCCCCTACAACTAGTGCCCAGTCTAACAAACAATCGGCCTGAGCCTGAAACTAGTACCGGGGGTCACCTGCGATCCCCTTGTCTAGTGCCCAGTCCAAAAAACAAAAGGCTGGTGCCTGAAACTGGTGCCTGGGGGTCCCTTGTGGCCCCTACAACTAGTGCCCAGTCTAACAAACAATTGTCCGGAACCTTAAACTGGTGTTAGGGTGTCAACTATGACCCCCACGTCTAGTGCCCAGTCTAATAAAAATAGGCCGGCGCCCCAAACTGGTGCCCAGGGGTCCCTTGCGGCCCCAACGTCTAGTGCCCAGTCTATCAAACAATAGGCCGGAGCCTGAAACTGGTGCCAGGGGGTCCCGTTTGGCCCCTACAACTAGTGCCCAGTCTAACAAACAATCAGCCTGAGCCTGAAACTAGTACCGGGGGTCACCTGTGATCCCCTTGTCTAGTGCCCAGTCCATAAAACAAAAGGCTGGTGCCTGAAACTGGTGCCAGGGGGTCCCTTGTGGTCCCTACAACTAGTGCCCAGTCTAACAAACAATCGTCCGGAGCCTGAAACTGGTGTTAGGGTGTCAACTACGACCCCCACGTTTAGTGCCCAGTCTAATAAAAACCGTCCGGAGCCCCAAACTGGTGCCCAGGGGTCCCTTGCGGCCCCAACGTCTAGTGCCCAGTCTAACAAACAATAGGCCGGAGCCTGAAACTGGTGCCAGGGGGTCCCGTTTGGCCCCTACAACTAGTGCCCAGTCTAACAAACAAAAGGCCAGTGCCTGAAACTGGTGCCAGGTGGTCAACTGCGGCCACCACAAGTAGTGCCCACTCTAACAACCGGCCTGAATACGAAACTGGTGCTAGGGGGTTACCTGTAACCCCCACGTCTAGTGCCTAATCTAGAAAACAAAAGGCCGGAGTCTGAAACTGGTGCAAGGGGGACCCTTGTGGCCCCTACGGCTAGTGCCCAGTGTAACGAACAATTGCCCTGAGCCTGAAACTGGTGCCCAGGGGTCCCTTGCGGCCCCAACGTCTAGTGCCCAGTCTAACAAACAATAGGCCGGAGCCTGAAACTGGTGCCAGGGGGTCCCGTTTGGCCCCTACAACTAGTACCCAGTCTAACAAACAAAAGGCCAGTGCCTGAAACTGGTGCCAGGTGGTCAACTGCGGCCCCCACAAGTAGTGCCCACTCTAACAACCGGCCTGAATACGAAACTGGTGCTAGGGGGTTACCTGTAACCCCCACGTCTAGTGCCTAATCTAGAAAACAAAAGGCCGGAGTCTGAAACTGGTGCCAGGGGGTCCCTTGTGGTCCCTACGTCTAGTGCCCAGTGTAACAAACAATTGCCCTGAGCCTGAAACTGGTGCCAGGGGGTCCCTTGTGGCCCCTACAACTAGTGCCCAGTCTAACAAACAATCGGCCTGAGCCTGAAACTAGTGCCAGGGGGTCACCTGCGATCCCCTTGTCTAGTATCCAGTCCAAAAAACAATAGGCTGGTGCCTGAAACTGGTGCCAGGGGTCCCTTGTGGCCCCTACAGCTAGTGCCCAGTCTAACAAAAAATTGTCCGGAGCCTGAAACTGGTGTTAGGGTGTCACCTACGACCCCCACGTCTAGTGCCCAGTCTAATAAAAACAGACCGGAGCACCAAACTGGTGCCCAGGGGTCCCTTGCGGCCCCAACGTCTCGTGCCCAGTCTAACAAACAATCATCCGGAGACAGAAGCTGGTGCCAGGGGGTCCCTTTTGGCACCTACAACTAGTGCCCAGTCTAACAAGCAATAGGCCGGAGCCCCAAACTGGTGCCAGGGGGACCCTTGCGGCCACAACATTAAGTGCCCCGTCCAAAAAACAATAGACTGGTGCCTTAAACTGGTGCCAGGGGGTCCCTTGTGGCCCCTACAACTAGTGCCCAGTCCAAAAAATTAAAGGCTGGTGCCTAAATTTGGTGCCAGGGGGTCCCTTGTAGCCCCTACAACTAGTGCCCAGTCTAACAAACAAAAGGCCGGAGCCTGAAACTGGTGCCAGGGGGACCCTTGCGGACACAACATTTAGTGCCCAGTCAAAAAAACAAAGGGGCGGTGCCTGAAACTGGTGCCAGGGGGTCCATTATGGCCTCTACAACTAGTGCCCAGTCTAACAAACAATCGGCCTGAGCCTGAAACTAGTACCGGGGGTCACCTGCGATCCCCTTGTCTAGTGCCCAGTCCAAAAAACAAAAGGCTGGTGCCTGAAACTGGTGCCAGGGGGTCCCTTGTGGCCCCTACAACTAGTGCCCAGTCTAACAAACAGTTGAACGGAGCCTTAAACTGGTGTTAGGGTGTCAACTATGACCCCCACGTCTAGTGCCCAGTCTAATAAAGATAGGCCGGAGCCCCAAACTGGTGCCCAGGGGTCCCTTGCGGCCCCAATGTCTAGTGCCCAGTCTAACAAACAATAGGCCGGAGCCTGAAACTGGTGCCAGGGGGTCCCGTTTGGCCCCTACAACTAGTGCCCAGTCTAACAAACAAAAGGCCAGTGCCTGAAACTGGTGCCAGGTGGTCAACTGCGGCCCCCACAAGTAGTGCCCACTCTAACAACCGGCCTGAATACGAAACTGGTGCTAAGGGGTTACCTGTAACCCCCACGTCTAGTGCCTAATCTAGAAAACAAAAGGCCGGAGTCTCAAACTGGTGCCAGGGGGTCCCTTGTGGCCCCTACGTCTAGTGCCCAGTGTAACAAACAATTGCCCTGAGCCTGAAACTGCTGCCAGGGGGTCCCTTGTGGCCCCTACAACTAGTGCCCAGTCTAACAAACAATCGGCCTGAGCCTGAAACTAGTACCGGGGGTCACCTGCGATCCCCTTGTCTAGTGCCCAGTCCAAAAAACAAAGGGCTGGTGCCTGAAACTGGTGCCAGGGGGTCCCTTGTGGCCCCTACAACTAGTGCCCTGTCGAACAAACAATCGTCTGGAGCCTTAAACTGGTGTTAGGGTGTCAACTATGACCCCCACGTCTAGTGCCGAGTCTAATAAAAACAGGCCGGAGCCCCAAACTGGTGCCCAGGGGTCCCTTGTGGCCCCAACGTCTAGTGCCCAGTCTAACAAACAATAGGCCGGAGCCTGAAACTGGTGCCAGGGGGTCCCGTTTGGCCCCTACAACTAGTGCCCAGTCTAACAAACAATCGGCCTGAGCCTGAAACTAGTACCGGGGGTCACCTGCGATCCCCTTGTCTAGTGCCCAGTCCAAAAAACAAAAGGCTGGTGCCTGAAACTGGTGCCTGGGGGTCCCTTGTGGCCCCTACAACTAGTGCCCAGTCTAACAAACAATTGTCCGGAACCTTAAACTGGTGTTAGGGTGTCAACTATGACCCCCATGTCTAGTGCCCAGTCTAATAAAAATAGGCCGGCGCCCCAAACTGGTGCCCAGGGGTCCCTTGCGGCCCCAACGTCTAGTGCCCAGTCTAACAAACAATAGGCCGGAGCCTGAAACTGGTGCCAGGGGGTCCCGTTTGGCCCCTACAACTAGTGCCCAGTCTAACAAACAATCGGCCTGAGCCTGAAACTAGTACCGGGGGTCACCTGTGATCCCATTGTCTAGTGCCCAGTCCATAAAACAAAAGGCTGGTGCCTGAAACTGGTGCCAGGGGGTCCCTTGTGGTCCCTACAACTAGTGCCCAGTCTAACAAACAATCGTCCGGAGCCTGAAACTGGTGTTAGGGTGTCAACTACGACCCACACGTTTAGTGCCCAGTCTAATAAAAACCGGCCGGGGCCCCAAACTGGTGCCCAGGGGTCCCTTGCGGCCCCAACGTCTAGTGCCCAGTCTAACAAACAATAGGCCGGAGCCTGAAACTGGTGCCAGGGGGTCCCGTTTGGCCCCTACAACTAGTGCCCAGTCTAACAAACAAAAGGCCAGTGCCTGAAACTGGTGCCAGGTGGTCAACTGCGGCCCCCACAAGTAGTGCCCACTCTAACAACCGGCCTGAATACGAAACTGGTGCTAGGGGGTTACCTGTAACCCCCACGTCTAGTGCCTAATCTAGAAAACAAAAGGCCGGAGTCTCAAACTGGTGCCAGGGGGTCCCTTGTGGCCCCTACGTCTAGTGCCCAGTGTAACAAACAATTGCCCTGAGCCTGAAACTGCTGCCAGGGGGTCCCTTGTGGCCCCTGCAACTAGAGCCCAGTCTAACAAACAATCGGCCTGAGCCTGAAACTAGTACCGGGGGTCACCTGCGATCCCCTTGTCTAGTGCCCAGTCCAAAAAACAAAAGGCTGGTGCCTGAAACTGGTGCCTGGGGGTCCCTTGTGGCCCCTACAACTAGTGCCCAGTCTAACAAACAATTGTCCGGAACCTTAAACTGGTGTTAGGGTGTCAACTATGACCCCCACGTCTAGTGCCCAGTCTAATAAAAATAGGCCGGCGCCCCAAACTGGTGCCCAGGGGTCCCTTGCGGCCCCAACGTCTAGTGCCCAGTCTAACAAACAATAGGCCGGAGCCTGAAACTGGTGCCAGGGGGTCCCGTTTGGCCCCTACAACTAGTGCCCAGTCTAACAAACAATCGGCCTGAGCCTGAAACTAGTACCGGGGGTCACCTGTGATCCCCTTGTCTAGTGCCCAGTCCATAAAACAAAAGGCTGGTGCCTGAAACTGGTGCCAGGGGATCCCTTGTGGTCCCTACAACTAGTGCCCAGTCTAACAAACAATTGTCCGGAGCCTGAAACTGGTGTTAGGGTGTCAACTACGACCCCCACGTTTAGTGCCCAGTCTAATAAAAACCGTCCGGAGCCCCAAACTGGTGCCCAGGGGTCCCTTGCGGCCCCAACGTCTAGTGCCCAGTATAACAAACAATAGGCCCGAGCCTGAAACTGGTGCCAGGGGGTCCCGATTGACCCCTACAACTAGTGCCCAGTCTAACAAACAAAAGGCCAGTGCCTGAAACTGGTGCCAGGTGGTCAACTGCGGCCCCCACAAGTAGTGCCCACTCTAAAAACCGGCCTGAATACGAAACTGGTGCTAGGGGGTTACCTGTAACCCCCACGTCTATTGCCTAATCTAGAAAACAAAAGGCCGGAGTCTCAAACTGGTGCCAGGGGGTCCCTTGTGGCCCCTACGTCTAGTGCCCAGTGTAACAAACAATTGCCCTGAGCCTGAAACTGCTGCCAGGGGGTCCCTTGTGGCCCCTACAACTAGTGCCCAGTCTAACAAACAATCGGCCTGAGCCTGAAACTAGTACCGGGGGTCACCTGCAATCCCCTTGTCTAGTTCCCAGTCCAAAAAACAAAAGGCTGGTGCCTGAAACTGGTGCCAGGGGGTCCCTTGTGGCCCCTACAACTAGTGCCCTGTCTAACAAACAATCGTCTGGAGCCTTAAACTGGTGTTAGGGTGTCAACTATGACCCCCACGTCTAGTGCCGAATCTAATAAAAACAGGCCGGAGCCCCAAACTGGTGCCCAGGGGTCCCTTGCGGCCCCAACGTCTAGTGCCCAGTCTAACAAACAATAGGCCGGAGCCTGAAACTGGTGTTAGGGTGTCAGTACGACCCCCACGTCTAGTGCCCAGTCTAATAAAAACAGGCCGGAGCCCCAAACTGGTGCCCAGGGGTCCCTTGTGGCCCCAACGTCTAGTGCCCAGTCTAACAAACAATAGGCCGGAGCCTGAAACTGGTGCCAGGGGGTCCCGTTTGGCCCCTACAACTAGTGCCCAGTCTAACAAACAAAAGGCCAGTGCCTGAAACTGGTGCCAGGTGGTCAACTGCGGCCCCCACAAGTAGTGCCCACTCTAACAACCGGCCTGAATACGAAACTGGTGCTAGGGGGTTACCTGTAACCCCCACGTCTAGTGCCTAATCTAGAAAACAAAAGGCCGGAGTCTGAAACTGGTGCCAGGGGGACCCTTGTGGCCCCTACGTCTAGTGCCCAGTGTAACAAACAATTGCCCTGAGCCTGAAACTGGTGCCCAGGGGTCCCTTGCGGCCCCAACGTCTAGTGCCCAGTCTAACAAACAATAGGCCGGAGCCTGAAACTGGTGCCAGGGGGTCCCGTTTGGCCCCTACAACTAGTATCCAGTCTAACAAACAAAAGGCTGGTGCCTGAAACTGGTGCCAGGTGGTCAACTGCGGCCCCCACAAGTAGTGCCCACTCTAACAACTGGCCTGAATACGAAACTGGTGCTAGGGGGTTACCTGTAACCCCCACGTCTAGTGCCTAATCTAGAAAACAAAAGGCCGGAGTCTGAAACTGGTGCCAGGGGGTCCCTTGTGGTCCCTACGTCTAGTGCCCAGTGTAACAAACAATTGCCCTGAGCCTGAAACTGGTGCCAGGGGGTCCCTTGTGGCCCCTACAACTAGTGCCCAGTCTAACAAACAATCGGCCTGAGCCTGAAACTAGTGCCAGGGGGTCACCTGCGATCCCCTTGTCTAGTATCCAGTCCAAAAAACAATAGGCTGGTGCCTGAAACTGGTGCCAGGGGGTCCCTTGTGGCCCCTACAGCTAGTGCCCAGTCTAACAAACAATTGTCCGGTGCCTGAAACTGGTGTTAGGGTGTGAACTACGACCCCCACGTCTAGTGCCCAGTCTAATAAAAACAGACCGGAGCACCAAACTGGTGCCCAGGGGTCCCTTGCGGCCCCAACGTCTCGTGCCCAGTCTAACAAACAATCATCCGGAGACAGAAGCTGGTGCCAGGGGGTCCCTTTTGGCACCTACAACTAGTGCCCAGTCTAACAAGCAATAGGCCGGAGCCCCAAACTGGTGCCAGGGGGACCCTTGCGGCCACAACATTAAGTGCCCCGTCCAAAAAACAATAGACTGGTGCCTTAAACTGGTGCCAGGGGGTCCCTTGTGGCCCCTACAACTAGTGCCCAGTCCAAAAAATTAAAGGCTGGTGCCTAAATTTGGTGCCAGGGGGTTCCCTTGTAGCCCCTACAACTAGTGCCCAGTCTAACAAACAAAAGGCCGGAGCCTGAAACTGGTGCCAGGGGGACCCTTGCGGACACAACATTTAGTGCCCAGTCCAAAAAACAAAGGGGCGGTGCCTGAAACTGGTTCCAGGGGGTCCATTATGGCCTCTACAACTAGTGCCCAGTCTAACAAACAATCGGCCTGAGCCTGAAACTAGTACCGGGGGTCACCTGCGATCCCCTTGTCTAGTGCCCAGTCCAAAAAACAAAAGGCTGGTGCCTGAAACTGGTGCCAGGGGGTCCCTTGTGGCCCCTACAACTAGTGCCCAGTCTAACAAACAATTGTACGGAGCCTTAAACTGGTGTTAGGGTGTCAACTATGACCCCCACGTCTAGTGCCCAGTCTAATAAAAACAGGCCGGAGCCCCAAACTGATGCCCAGGGGTCCCTTGCGGCCCCAACGTCTAGTGCCCAGTCTAACAAACAATAGGCCGGAGCCTGAAACTGGTGCCAGGGGGTCCCGTTTGGCCCCTACAACTAGTGCCCAGTCTAACAAACAATCGGCCTGAGCCTGAAACTAGTACCGGGGGTCACCTGCGATCCCCTTGTCTAGTGCCCAGTCCAAAAAACAAAAGGCTGGTGCCTGAAACTGGTGCCTGGGGGTCCCTTGTGGCCCCTACAACTAGTGCCCAGTCTAACAAACAATTGTCCGGAACCTTAAACTGGTGTTAGGGTGTCAACTATGACCCCCACGTCTAGTGCCCAGTCTAATAAAAATAGGCCGGCGCCCCAAACTGGTGCCCAGGGGTCCCTTGCGGCCCCAACGTCTAGTGCCCAGTCTATCAAACAATAGGCCGGAGCCTGAAACTGGTGCCAGGGGGTCCCGTTTGGCCCCTACAACTAGTGCCCAGTCTAACAAACAATCAGCCTGAGCCTGAAACTAGTACCGGGGGTCACCTGTGATCCCCTTGTCTAGTGCCCAGTCCATAAAACAAAAGGCTGGTGCCTGAAACTGGTGCCAGGGGGTCCCTTGTGGTCCCTACAACTAGTGCCCAGTCTAACAAACAATCGTCCGGAGCCTGAAACTGGTGTTAGGGTGTCAACTACGACCCCCACGTTTAGTGCCCAGTCTAATAAAAACCGTCCGGAGCCCCAAACTGGTGCCCAGGGGTCCCTTGCG
Organism: Pseudophryne corroboree; assembly: GCF_028390025.1. Classification (NCBI taxonomy): domain Eukaryota; kingdom Metazoa; phylum Chordata; class Amphibia; order Anura; family Myobatrachidae; genus Pseudophryne; species Pseudophryne corroboree. The sequence goes on from NW_026967976.1 coordinate 53,472, forward strand.
GCCCCAACGTCTAGTGCCCAGTCTAACAAACAATAGGCCGGAGCCTGAAACTGGTGCCAGGGGGTCCCGTTTGGCCCCTACAACTAGTGCCCAGTCTAACAAACAAAAGGCCAGTGCCTGAAACTGGTGCCAGGTGGTCAACTGCGGCCACCACAAGTAGTGCCCACTCTAACAACCGGCCTGAATACGAAACTGGTGCTAGGGGGTTACCTGTAACCCCCACGTCTAGTGCCTAATCTAGAAAACAAAAGGCCGGAGTCTCAAAATGGTGCCAGGGGGTCCCTTGTGGCCCCTACGTCTAGTGCCCAGTGTAACAAACAATTGCCCTGAGCCTGAAACTGCTGCCAGGGGGTCCCTTGTGGCCCCTACAACTAGTGCCCAGTCTAACAAACAATCGGCCTGAGCCTGAAACTAGTACCGGGGGTCACCTGCGATCCCCTTGTCTAGTGCCCAGTCCAAAAAACAAAAGGCTGGTGCCTGAAACTGGTGCCAGGGGGTCCCTTGTGGCCCCTACAACTAGTGCCCAGTCTAACAAACAATCGTCTGGAGCCTTAAACTGGTGTTAGGGTGTCAACTATGACCCCCACGTCTAGTGCCGAGTCTAATAAAAACAGGCCGGAGCCCCAAACTGGTGCCCAGGGGTCCCTTGCGGCCCCAACGTCTAGTACCCATTCTAACAAACAATAGGCCGGAGCCTGAAACTGCTGCCAGGGGGTCCCGTTTGGCCCCTACAACTAGTGCCCAGTCTAACAAACAATCGGCCTGAGCCTGAAACTAGTACCGGGGGTCACCTGTGATCCCCTTGTCTAGTGCCCAGTCCATAAAACAAAAGGCTGGTGCCTGAAACTGGTGCCAGGGGGTCCCTTGTGGCCCCTACAACTAGTGCCCAGTCTAACAAACAATTGTCCGGAGCCTCAAACTGGTGTTAGGGTGTCAACTATGACCCCCACGTCTAGTGCCCAGTCTAATAAAAATAGGCCGGAGCCCCAAACTGGTGCCCAGGGGTTCCTTGCGGCCCCAATGTCTAGTGCCCAGTCTAACAAACAATAGGCCGGAGCCTGAAACTGGTGCCAGGGGGTCCCGTTTGGCCCCTACAACTAGTGCCCAGTCTAACAAACAAAAGGCCAGTGCCTGAAACTGGTGCCAGGTGGTCAACTGCGGCCCCCACAAGTAGTGCCCACTCTAACAACCGGCCTGAATACGAAACTGGTGCTAAGGGGTTACCTGTAACCCCCACGTCTAGTGCCTAATCTAGAAAACAAAAGGCCGGAGTCTCAAACTGGTGCCAGGGGGTCCCTTGTGGCCCCTACATCTAGTGCCCAGTGTAACAAACAATTGCCCTGAGCCTGAAACTGCTGCCAGGGGGTCCCTTGTGGCCCCTACAACTAGTACCCAGTCTAACAAACAATCGGCCTGAGCCTGAAACTAGTACCGGGGGTCACCTGCGATCCCCTTGTCTAGTGCCCAGTCCAAAAAACAAAGGGCTGGTGCCTGAAACTGGTGCAAGGGGGTCCCTTGTGGCCCCTACAACTAGTGCCCTGTCTAACAAACAATCGTCTGGAGCCTTAAACTGGTGTTAGGGTGTCAACTATGACCCCCACGTCTAGTGCCGAGTCTAATAAAAACAGGCCGGAGCCCCAAACTGGTGCCCAGGTGTCCCTTGCGGCCCCAACGTCTAGTGCCCAGTCTAACAAACAATAGGCCGGAGCCTGAAACTGGTGCCAGGGGTTCCCGTTTGGCCCCTACAACTAGTGCCCAGTCTAACAAACAATCGGCCTGAGCCTGAAACTAGTACCGGGGGTCACCTGCGATCCCCTTGTCTAGTGCCCAGTCCAAAAAACAAAAGGCTGGTGCCTGAAACTGGTGCCAGGGGGTCCCTTGTGGTCCCTACAACTAGTGCCCAGTCTAACAAACAATTGTCCGGAACCTTAAACTGGTGTTAGGGTGTCAACTATGACCCCCACGTCTAGTGCCCAGTCTAATAAAAATAGGCCGGCGCCCCAAACTGGTGCCCAGGGGTCCCTTGCGGCCCCAACGTCTAGTGCCCAGTCTAACAAACAATAGGCCGGAGCCTGAAACTGGTGCCAGGGGGTCCCGTTTGGCCCCTACAACTAGTGCCCAGTCTAACAAACAATCGGCCTGAGCCTGAAACTAGTACCGGGGGTCACCTGTGATCCCCTTGTCTAGTGCCCAGTCCATAAAACAAAAGGCTGGTGCCTGAAACTGGTGCCAGGGGGTCCCTTGTGGTCCCTACAACTAGTGCCCAGTCTAACAAACAATTGTCCGGAGCCTGAAACTGGTGTTAGGGTGTCAACTACGACCCCCACGTTTAGTGCCCAGTCTAATAAAAACCGTCCGGAGCCCCAAACTGGTGCCCAGGGGTCCCTTGCGGCCCCAACGTCTAGTGCCCAGTCTAACAAACAATAGGCCCGAGCCTGAAACTGGTGCCAGGGGGTCCCGTTTGGCCCCTACAACTAGTGCCCAGTCTAACAAACAAAAGGCCAGTGCCTGAAACTGGTGCCAGGTGGTCAACTGCGGCCCCCACAAGTAGTCCCCACTCTAACAACCGGCCTGAATACGAAACTGGTGCTAGGGGGTTACCTGTAACCCCCACGTCTAGTGCCTAATCTAGAAAACAAAAGGCCGGAGTCTCAAACTGGTGCCAGGGGGTCCCTTGTGGCCCCTACGTCTAGTGCCCAGTATAACAAACAATTGCCCTGAGCCTGAAACTGCTGCCAGGGGGTCCCTTGTGGCCCCTACAACTAGTGCCCAGTCTAACAAACAATCGGCCTGAGCCTGAAACTAGTACCGGGGGTCACCTGCGATCCCCTTGTCTAGTTCCCAGTCCAAAAAACAAAAGGCTGGTGCCTGAAACAGGTGCCAGGGGGTCCCTTGTGGCCCCTACAACTAGTGCCCTGTCTAACAAACAATCGTCTGGAGCCTGAAACTGGTGTTAGGGTGTCAACTATGACTCCCACGTCTAGTGCCGAGTCTAATAAAAACAGGCCGGAGCCCCAAACTGGTGCCCAGGGGTCCCTTGCGGCCCCAACGTCTAGTGCCCAGTCTAACAAACAATAGGCCGAAGCCTGAAACTGGTGCCAGGGGGTCCCGTTTGGCCCCTACAACTAGTGCCCAGTCTAACAAACAAAAGGCCAGTGCCTGAAACTGGTGCCAGGTGGTCAACTGCGGCCCCCACAAGTAGTGCCCACTCTAACAACCGGCCTGAATACGAAACTGGTGCTAGGGGGTTACCTGTAACCCCCACGTCTATTGCCTAATCTAGAAAACAAAAGGCCGGAGTCTGAAACTGGTGCCAGGGGGGGACCCTTGTGGCCCCTACGTCTAGTGCCCAGTGTAACAAACAATTGCCCTGAGCCTGAAACTGGTGCCCAGGGGTCCCTTGCGGCCCCAACGTCTAGTGCCCAGTCTACAAACAATAGGCCGGAGCCTGAAACTGGTGCCAGGGGGTCCCGTTTGGCCCCTACAACTAGTGCCCAGTCTAACAAACAAAAGGCCAGTGCCTGAAACTGGTGCCAGGTGGTCAACTGCGGCCCCCACAAGTAGTGCCCACTCTAACAACCGGCCTGAATACGAAACTGGTGCTAGGGGGTTACCTGTAACCCCCACGTCTAGTGCCTAATCTAGAAAACAAAAGGCCGGAGTCTGAAACTGGTGCCAGGGGGTCCCTTGTGGCCCCTACGTCTAGTGCCCAGTGTAACAAACAATTGCCCTGAGCCTGAAACTGCTGCCAGGGGGTCCCTTGTGGCCCCTACAACTAGTGCCCAGTCTAACAAACAATCGGCCTGAGCCTGAAACTAGTACCGGGGGTCACCTGCGATCCCCTTGTCTAGTGCCCAGTCCAAAAACAAAAGGGTGGTGCCTGAAACTGGTGCCAGGGGGTCCCTTGTGGCCCCTACAACTAGTGCCAAGTCTAACAAACAATTGTCTGGAGCCTTAAACTGGTGTTAGGGTGTCAACTATGACCCCCACGTCTAGTGCCCAGTCTAATAAAAACAGGCCGGAGCCCCAAACTAGTGCCCAGGGGACCCTTGCGGCCCCAACGTCTAGTGCCCATTCTAACAAACAATAGGCCGGAGCCTGAAACTGGTGCCAGGGGGTCCCGTTTGGCCCCTACAACTAGTGCCCAGTCTAACAAACAATCGGCCTGAGCCTGAAACTAGTACCGGGGGTCACCTGCGATCCCCTTGTCTAGTGCCCAGTCCAAAAAACAAAAGGCTGGTGCCTGAAACTGGTGCCAGGGGGTCCCTTGTGGCCCCTACAACTAGTGCTCAGTCTAACAAACAATCGTCTGGAGCCTGAAACTGGTGTTAGGGTGTCAACTACGACCCCCACGTCTAGTGCCCAGTCTAATAAAAACAGGCCGGAGCCCCAAACTGGTGCCCAGGGGTCCCTTGTGGCCCCAACGTCTAGTGCCCAGTCTAACAAACAATAGGCCGGAGCCTGAAACTGGTGCCAGGGGGTCCCGTTTGGCCCCTACAACTAGTGCCCAGTCTAACAAACAAAAGGCCAGTGCCTGAAACTGGTGCCAGGTGGTCAACTGCGGCCCCCACAAGTAGTGCCCACTCTAACAACCGGCCTGAATACGAAACTGGTGCTAGGGGGTTACCTGTAACCCCCACGTCTAGTGCCTAATCTAGAAAACAAAAGGCCGGAGTCTGAAACTGGTGCCAGGGGGACACTTGTGGCCCCTACGTCTAGTGCCCAGTGTAACAAACAATTGCCCTGAGCCTGAAACTGGTGCCCAGGGGTCCCTTGCGGCCCCAACGTCTAGTGCCCAGTCTAACAAACAATAGGCCGGAGCCTGAAACTGGTGCCAGGGGGTCCCATTTGGCCCCTACAACTAGTACCCAGTCTAACAAACAAAAGGCCAGTGCCTGAAACTGGTGCCAGGTGGTCAACTGCGGCCCCCACAAGTAGTGCCCACTCTAACAACCGGCCTGAATACGAAACTGGTGCTAGGGGGTTACCTGTAACCCCCACGTCTAGTGCCTAATCTAGAAAACAAAAGGCCGGAGTCTGAAACTGGTGCCAGGGGGTCCCTTGTGGTCCCTACGTCTAGTGCCCAGTGTAAAAAACAATTGCCCTGAGCCTGAAACTGGTGCCAGGGGGTCCCTTGTGGCCCCTACAACTAGTGCCTAGTCTAACAAATAATCGGCCTGAGCCTGAAACTAGTGCCAGGGGGTCACCTGCGATCCCCTTGTCTAGTATCCAGTCCAAAAAACAATAGGCTGGTGCCTGAAACTGGTGCCAGGGGGTCCCTTGTGGCCCCTACAGCTAGTGCCCAGTCTAACAAACAATTGTCTGGAGCCTGAAACTGGTGTTAGGGTGTCAACTACGACCCCCACGTCTAGTGCCCAGTCTAATAAAAACAGACCGGAGCACCAAACTGGTGCCCAGGGGTCCCTTGCGGCCCCAACGTCTCGTGCCCAGTCTAACAAACAATCATCCGGAGACAGAAGCTGGTGCCAGGGGGTCCCTTTTGGCACCTACAACTAGTGCCCAGTCTAACAAGCAATAGGCCGGAGCCCCAAACTGGTGCCAGGGGGACCCTTGCGGCCACAACATTAAGTGCCCCGTCCAAAAAACAATAGACTGGTGCCTTAAACTGGTGCCAGGGGGTCCCTTGTGGCCCCTACAACTAGTGCCCAGTCCAAAAAATTAAAGGCTGGTGCCTAAATTTGGTGCCAGGGGGTCCCTTGTAGCCCCTACAACTAGTGCCCAGTCTAACAAACAAAAGGCCGGGGCCTGAAACTGGTGCCAGGGGGACCCTTGCGGACACAACATTTAGTGCCCAGTCCAAAAAACAAAGGGGCGGTGCCTGAAACTGGTGCCAGGGGGTCCATTATGGCCTCTACAACTAGTGCCCAGTCTAACAAACAATCGGCCTGAGCCTTAAACTAGTACCGGGGGTCACCTGTGATCCCCTTGTCTAGTGCCCAGTCCAAAAAACAAAAGGCTAGTGCCTGAAACTGGTGCCAGGGGGTCCCTTGTGGCCCCTACAACTAGTGCCCAGTCTAACAAACAATTGTACGGAGCCTTAAACTGGTGTTAGGGTGTCAACTATGACCCCCACGTCTAGTGCCCAGTCTAATAAAAATAGGCCGGAGCCCCAAACTGGTGCCCAGGGGTCCCTTGCGGCCCCAATGTCTAGTGCCCAGTCTAACAAACAATAGGCCGGAGCCTGAAACTGGTGCCAGGAGGTCCCGTTTGGCCCCTACAACTAGTGCCCAGTCTAACAAACAAAAGGCCAGTGCCTGAAACTGGTGCCAGGTGGTCAACTGCGGCCCCCACAAGTAGTGCCCACTCTAACAACCGGCCTGAATACGAAACTAGTGCTAAGGGGTTACCTGTAACCCCCACGTCTAGTGCCTAATCTAGAAAACAAAAGGCCGGAGTCTCAAACTGGTGCCAGGGGGTCCCTTGTGGCCCCTACGTCTAGTGCCCAGTGTAACAAACAATTGCCCTGAGCCTGAAACTGCTGCCAGGGGGTCCCTTGTGGCCCCTACAACTAGTGCCCAGTCTAACAAACAATCGTCCGGAGCCTGAAACTGGTGTTAGGGTGTCAACTACGACCCCCACGTCTAGTGCCCAGTCTAATAAAAACAGGCCGGAGCCCCAAACTGGTGCCCAGGGGTCCCTTGCGGCCCCAACGTCTAGTGCCCAGTCTAACAAACAATAGGTCGGAGCCTGAAACTGGTGCCAGGGGGTCCCGTTTACCCCCTACAACTAGTGCCCAGTCTAACAAACAAAAGGCCAGTGCCTGAAACTGGTGCCAGGTGGTCAACTGCGGCCCCCACAAGTAGTGCCCACTCTAACAACCGGCCTGAATATGAAACTGGTGCTAGGGGGTTACCTGTAACCCCCACGTCTAGTGCCTAATCTAGAAAACAAAAGGCCGGAGTCTCAAACTGGTGCCAGGGGGTCCCTTGTGGCCCCTACGTCTAGTGCCCAGTGTAACAAACAATTGCCCTGAGCCTGAAACTGCTGCCAGGGGGTCCCTTGTGGCCCCTACAACTAGTGCCCAGTCTAACAAACAATCGGCCTGAGCCTGAAACTAGTACCGGGGGTCACCTGCGATCCCCTTGTCTAGTGCCCAGTCCAAAAAACAAAAGGCTGGTGCCTGAAACTGGTGCCAGGGGGTCCCTTGTGGCCCCTACAACTAGTGCCCAGTCTAACAAACAATCGTCTGGAGCCTTAAACTGGTGTTAGGGTGTCAACTATGACCCCCACGTCTAGTGCCGAGTCTAATAAAAACAGGCCGGAGCCCCAAACTGGTGCCCAGGGGTCCCTTGCGGCCCCAACGTCTAGTGCCCATTCTAACAAACAATAGGCCGGAGCCTGAAACTGGTGCCAGGGGGTCCCGTTTGGCCTCTACAACTAGTGCCCAGTCTAACAAACAATCGGCCTGAGCCTGAAACTAGTACCGGGGGTCATCTGCGATCCCCTTGTCTAGTGCCCAGTCCAAAAAACAAAAGGCTGGTGCCTGAAACTGGTGCCAGCGGGTACCTTGTGGCCCCTACAACAAGTGCTCAGTCTAACAAACAATCGTCTGGAGCTTGAAACTGGTGTTAGGGTGTCAACTATGACCCCCACGTTTAGTGCCCAGTCTAATAAAAACCGGCCGGAGCCCCAAACTGGTGCCCAGGTGTCCCTTGCGGCCCCAACGTCTAGTGCCCAGTCTAACAAACAATAGGCCGGAGCCTGAAACTGGTGCCAGGGGGTCCCGTTTGGCCCCTACAACTAGTGCCCAGTCTAACAAACAAAAGGCCAGTGCCTGAAACTGGTGCCAGGTGGTCAACTGCGGCCCCCACAAGTAGTGCCCACTCTAACAACCGGCCTGAATACGAAACTGGTGCTAGGGGGTTACCTGTAACCCCCACGTCTAGTGCCTAATCTAGAAAACAAAAGGCCGGAGTCTCAAACTGGTGCCAGGGGGTCCCTTGTGGCCCCTATGTCTAGTGCCCAGTGTAACAAACAATTGCCCTGAGCCTGAAACTGCTGCCAGTGGGTCCCTTGTGGCCCCTACAACTAGTGCCCAGTCTAACAAACAATCGGCCTGAGCCTGAAACTAGTACCGGGGGTCACCTGCGATCCCCTTGTCTAGTGCCCAGTCCAAAAAACAAAAGGCTGGTGCCTGAAACTGGTGCCAGGGGGTCCCTTGTGGCCCCTACAACTAGTGCCCTGTCTAACAAACAATCGTCTGGAGCCTTAAACTGGTGTTAGGGTGTCAACTATGACCCCCACGTCTAGTGCCGAGTCTAATAAAAACAAAAGGCCGGAGCCCCAAACTGGTGCCCAGGGTTCCCTTGCGGCCCCAACGTCTAGTACCCATTCTAACAAACAATAGGCCGGAGCCTAAAACTGCTGCCAGGGGGTCCCGTTTGGCCCCTACAACTAGTGCCCAGTCTAACAAACAAAAGGCCAGTGCCTGAAACTGGTGCCAGGTGGTCAACTGCGGCCCCCACAAGTAGTGCCCACTCTAACAACCGGCCTGAATATGAAACTGGTGCTAGGGGGTTACCTGTAACCCCCACGTCTAGTGCCTAATCTAGAAAACAAAAGGCCGGAGTCTCAAACTGGTGCCAGGGGGTCCCTTGTGGCCCCTACGTCTAGTGCCCAGTGTAACAAACAATTGCCCTGAGCCTTAAACTGCTGCCAGGGGGTCCCTTGTGGCCCCTACAACTAGTGCCTAATCTAACAAACAATCGGCCTGAGCCTGAAACTAGTACCGGGGGTCACCTGCGATCCCCTTGTCTAGTGCCCAGTCCAAAAAACAAAGGGCTGGTGCCTGAAACTGGTGCCAGGGGGTCCCTTGTGGCCCCTACAACTAGTGCCCTGTCTAACAAACAATCGTCTGGAGCCTTAAACTGGTGTTAGGGTGTCAACTATGACCCCCACGTCTAGTGCCGAGTCTAATAAAAACAGGCCGGAGCCCCAAACTGGTGTCCAGTGGTCCCTTGCGGCCCCAACGTCTAGTGCCCAGTCTAACAAACAATAGGCCGGAGCCTGAAACTGTTGCCAGGGGGTCCCGTTTGGCCCCTACAACTAGTGCCCAGTCTAACAAACAATCGGCCTGAGACTGAAACTAGTACCGGGGGTCACCTGCGATCCCCTTGTCTAGTGCCCAGTCCAAAAAACAAAAGGCTGGTGCCTGAAACTGGTGCCTGGGGGTCCATTGTGGCCCCTACAACTAGTGCCCAGTCTAACAAACAATTGTCCGGAACCTTAAACTGGTGTTAGGGTGTCAACTATGACCCCCACGTCTAGTGCCCAGTCTAATAAAAATAGGCCGGCGCCCCAAACTGGTGCCCAGGGGTCCCTTGCGGCCCCAACGTCTAGTGCCCAGTCTAACAAACAATAGGCCGGAGCCTGAAACTGGTGCCAGGGGGTCCCGTTTGGCCCCTACAACTAGTGCCCAATCTAACAAACAATCGGCCTGAGCCTGAAACTAGTGCCAGGGGGTCACCTGCGATCCCCTTGTCTAGTGACCAGTCCAAATAAAAAAAAGTTTGGTGCCTGAATCTGGTGCCAGGGGTTCCCTTGTGGACACAACATTTAGTGACCAGTCTAACAAACAATCGTCCGGAGCCTTAAACTGGTGTAAGGGTGTCAACTATGACCCCCACGTCTAGTGCCCAGTCTAATAAAAACAGGCCTGAGCCCCAAACTGGTACCCAGGGGTCCCTTGCGGCCCCAACGTCTGGTGCCCAGTCTAACAAACAATAGGCCGGAGCCTGAAACTGGTGCCAGGGGGTCCCGTTTGGCCCCTACAACTAGTGCCCAGTCTAACAAACAATCGGCCGGAGACAGAAGCTGGTGCCAGGGGGTCCCTTTTGGCAACTACAACTAGTGCCCAGTCTAACAAACAATAGGCAGGAGCCCCAAACTGGTGCCAGGGGGACCCTTGCGGCCACAACATTTAGTGCCCAGTCCAAAAAACAATAGACTGGTGCCTGAAACTGGTGCCAGAGGGTTCCTTGTGGCACCTACAACTAGTGCCCAGTCTAAAAAACAAATGGCCGGAGACAGAAGCTGGTGCCAGGGGGTCCCTTGTGGCCCCTACAACAAGAGCCCAGTCTAACAAACAATAGGCCGGAGCCTGAAACTGGTGCCAGGGGGTCCCTTGTGGCCCCTACAACTAGTGCCCAGTCTAACAAACAATCGGCCTGAGCCTGAAAATAGTGCCAGGGGGTCACCTGCGATCCCCTTGTCTAGTGACCAGTCCAAAAAAAAAAAGGCTGGTGCCTGAATATGGTGCCAGGGGTTCCCTTGTGGACACAACATTTAGTGACCAGTCTAACAAACAATCGTCCGGAGCCTTAAACTGGTGTAAGGGTGTCAACTATGACCCCCATGTCTAGTGCCCAGTCTAATAAAAACAGGCCGGAGCCCCAAACTGGTGCCCAGGGGTCCCTTGCGGCCCCAACGTCTAGTGCCCAGTCTAACAAACAATAGGCCGGAGCCTGAAACTGGTGCCAGGGGGTCCCGTTTGGCCCCTACAACTAGTGCCCAGTCTAACAAACAAAAGGCCGGAGCCTGAAACTGGTGACATGGGGACCCTTGCGGACACAAAATTTAGTGCCCAGTCCAAAAAACAAAGGGGCGGTGCCTGAAACTGGTGCCAGGGGGTCCATTATTGCCCCTACAACTAGTGCCCAGTCTAACAAACAATCGGCCTGAGCCTGAAACTAGTACCGGGGGTCACCTGCGATCCCCTTGACTAGTGCCCAGTCCAAAAAACAAAAGGCTGGTGCCTGAAACTGGTGCCAGGAGGTCCCTTGTGGCCCCTACAACTAGTGCCCAGTCTAACAAACAATTGGCCGGAGACAGAAGCTGGTGCCAGGGGATCCCTTTTGGCACCTACAACTAGTGCCCAGTCTAACAAACAATAGGCTGGAGCCTGAAACTGGTGCCAGGGGGTCCCTTGTGGCCCCTACAACTAGTGCCCAGTCTAACAAATAATCGGCCTAAGCCTGAAACTAGTGCCAGGAGGTCACCTACGATCCCCTTGTCTAGTGACCAGTCCAAAAAATAAAAGGCCGGAGTCTGACACTGGTGCCAGAGGGCCCCTACGTCTAGTGCCCAGTGTAACAAACAATCGCCCTGAACCTGAAACTGGTGCCAGGGGGTCAACGTCGACCCCCACGTCTAGTGCCCAGTCTAATAAAAACAGGCCGGAGCCCCAAACTGGTGCCCAGGGGTCCTTTGCGGCCCCAACGTCTAGTGCCCAGTCTAACAAACAATAGACCGGAGCCTGAAACTGGTGCCAGGGGGTCCCGTTTGGCCCCTACAACTAGTGCCCAGTCTAACAAACAATCGGCCGGAGACAGAAGCTGGTGCCATGGGGTCCCTTTTGGCACCTACAACTAGTGCCCAGTCTAACAAACAATAGGCCGGAGCCCCAAACTGGTGCCAGGGGGACCCTTGCGGCCACAACATTTAGTGCCCAGTCCAAAAAACAAAAGGCTGGTGCCTGAAACTGGTGCCAGGGGGTCCCTTGTGGCACCTACAACTAGTGCCCAGTCTAACAATCGGCCTGAGCCTGAAACTAGTACCGGGGGTCACCTGCGATCCCCTTGTCTAGTGCCCAGTCCAAAAAACAAAAGGCTGGTGCCTGAAACTGGTGCCAGGGTTCCCTTGTGGCCCCTACAACTAGTGCCCAGTCTAACAAACAATCGTCCGGAGCCTAAAACTGGTGTTAGGGTGTCAACTATGACCCCCACGTCTAGTGCCCAGTCTAATAAAAACAGGCCGGAGCCCCAAACTGGTGCCCAGGGGTCCCTTGCGGCCCCAACGTCTAGAGTCCAGTCTAACAAACAATAGGCCGGAGCCTGAAACTGGTGCCAGGGGGTCCCTTGTGGCCCCTACAACTAGTGCCCAGTCTAACAAACAAACGGCCGGAGACAGAAGCTGGTGCCAAGGGGTCCCTTGTGGCCCCTACAACTAGAGCACAGTCTAACAAACAATAGGCCGGTGCCAGAAACTGGTGTCAGGGGGTCCCTTGTGGCCCCTATAACTAGTGCCCAGTCTAACAAACAATCGGCCTGAGCCTGAAACTAGTGCCAGGGGGTCACCTGCGATCCCCTTGTCTAGTGCCCAGTACAAAAAACATAAGGCTGGTGCCTGAAACTGGTGCCAGGGGGTCCCTTGCGGCCCCTACAACTAGTGCTCAGTCTAACAAACAAAAGGCCGAAGCCTGAAACTGGTGCCAGGGGGACCCTTGTGGACACAATATTTAGTGCCCAGTCCAAAAAACAAAGGGGCGGTGCCTGAAACTGGTGCCAGGGGGTCCCTTATGGCCCCTACAACTAGTGCCCAGTCTAACAAACAATCGGCCTGAGCTTGAAACTAGTATCGGGGGTCACCTGCGATCCCCTTGTCTAGTGCCCAGTCCAAAAAATAAAAGGCTGGTGCCTGAAACTGGTGCCAGGGGGTCCCTTGTGGTCGCTACAACTAGTGCCCAGTCTAACAAACAATAGACAGGAGCATAAAACTGGTGCCAGGGGGTCCCGTTTGGCCCCTACAACTAGTGCCCAGTCTAACAAACAATCGGCCGCAGACAGAAGCTGGTGCCAGCGGGTCCCTTTTGGCACCTACAACTAGTGCGCAGTCTAACAAACAATAGGCCGGAGCCCCAAACTGGTGCCAGGGGGATCCTTGCGGCCACAACATTTAGTGCCCAGTCCAAAAAACAATAGACTGGTGCCTGAAACTGGTGCCAGGGGGTCCCTTGTGGCTCCTACAACTAGTGCCCAGTCTAACATACAAATGGCCGGAGACAGAAGCTGGTGCCAGGGGGTCCCTTGTGGCCCCTACAACTAGAGCCCAGTCTAACAAACAATAGGCTGGAGCCTGAAACTGGTGCCAGGGGGTCCCTTGTGGCCCCTACAACTAGTGCCCAGTCTAACAAACAATCGGCCTGAGCCTGAAACTAGTGCCAGGGGGTCACCTGCGATCCCCTTGTCTACTGACCAGTCCAAAAAATAAAAGGCCGGAGTCTGACACTGGGGCCAAGGGTCCCTTGTGGCCCCTACGTCTAGTGCCCAGTGTAGCAAACAATCGCCCTGAACCTGAAACTGGTGCGAGGGGGTCAACTACGACCCCCACGTCTAGTGCCTAGTCTAATAAAAACAGGCCGGAGCCCCAAACTGGTGCCCAGGGGTCCCTTGCGGCCCCAATGTCTAGTGCCCAGTCTTAGAAACAATAGACCGGAGCCTGAAACTGGTGCCAGGGGGCCCGTTTGGCCCCTACAACAAGTGCCCAGTCTAACAAACAATCGGACGGAGACAGAAGCTGGTGCCAGGGGGTCCCTTTTGGCACCTACAACTAGTGCCCAGTCTAACAAACAAACAATAGGCCGGAGCCCCAAACTGGTGCCAGGGGGACCCTTGCGTCCACAACATTTAGTGCCCAGTCCAAAAAACAATAGACTGGTGCCTGAAACTGGTGCCAGGGTGTCCCTTGTGGCCCCTACAACTAGTGCCCAGTCTAAAAAACAAATGGCCGGAGACAGAAGCTGGTGCCAGGGGGTCCCTTGTGGCCCCTACAACTAGAGCCCAGTCTAACAAACAATAGGCCGGAGCCTGAAACTGGTGCCAGGGGGTCCCTTGTGGCCCCTACAACTAGTGCCCAGTCTAACAAACAATCGGCCTAAACCTGAAACTAGTGCCAGGAGGTCACCTACGATCCCCTTGTCTTGTGACCAGTCCAAAAAATAAAAGGCCGGAGTCTGACACTGGTGCCAGGGGGTCCCTTGTGGCCCCTACGTCTAGTGCCCAGTGTAACAAACAATCGCCCTGAACCTGAAACTGGTGCCAGGGGGTCAACGTCGACCCCCACGTCTAGTGCCCAGTCTAATAAAAACAGGCCGGAGCCCCAAACTGGTGCCCAGGGGTCCTTTGCGGCCCCAACGTCTAGTGCCCAGTCTAACAAACAATAGACCGGAGCCTCAAACTGGTGCCAGGGGGTCCCGTTTGGCCCCTACAACTAGTGCCCAGTCTAAGAAACAATCGGCCGGAGACAGAAGCTGGTGCCATGGGGTTCCCTTTTGGCACCTACAACTAGTGCCCAGTCTAACAAACAATAGGCCGGAGCCCCAAACTGGTGCCAGGGGGACCCTTGCGGCCACAACATTTAGTGCCCAGTCCAAAAAACAAAAGGCTGGTGCCTGAAACTGGTGCCAGGGGGTCCCTTGTGGCACCTACAACTAGTGCCCAGTCTAAAAAACAAATGGCCGGATACAGAAGCTGGTGCCAGGGGGTCCCTTGTGGTCCCTACAACTAGAGCCCAGTCTAACAGACAATAGGCCGGAGCCTGAAACTGGTGCCAGGGCGTCCCTTGTGGCCCCTACAACTAGTGCCCAGTCTAACAAACAATCGGCCTGAGCCTGAAACTAGTGCCAGTGGGTCACCTGCGATCCTCTTCTCTAGTGACCAGTCCAAAAAAAAAGGCTGGTGCCTGAATTTGGTGCCAGGGGTTCCCTTTTGGACACAACATTTAGTGCCCAGTCTAACAAACAATCGTCCGGAGCCTTAAACTGGTGTAAGGGTGTCAACTATGACCCCCACGTCTAGTGCCCAGTCTAATAAAAACAGGCCGGAGCCCCAAACTGGTGCCCAGGGGTCCCTTGCGGCCCCAACGTCTAGTGCCCAGTCTAACAAACAACAGGCCGGAGCCTGAAACTGGTGCCAGGGAGTCCCGTTTGGCCCCTACAACTAGTGCCCAGTCTAACAAACAAACGGCCGGAGACAGAAGCTGGTGCCAAGGGGTCCCTTGTGGCCCCTACAACTAGAGCCCAGTATAACAAGCAATAGGCCGGTGCCAGAAACTGGTGTCAGGAGGTCCCTTGTGGCCCCTATAACTAGTCCCCAGTCTAACAAACAATCAGCCTGAGCCTAAAACTAGTGCCAGGGGGTCACCTGCGATCCCCTTGTCTAGTGCCCAGTCCAAAAAACATAAGGCTGGTGCCTGAAACTGGTGCCAGGGGGTCCCTTGTGGCCCCTACAACTAGTGCCCAGTCTAACAAACAAAAGGCCGGAGCCTGAAACTGGTGCCAGGGGGACCCTTGTGGACACAACATTTAGTGCCCAGTCCAAAAAACAAAGGGGCGGTGCCTGAAACTGGTGCCAGGGGGTCCCTTATGGCCCCTACAACTAGTGCCCAGTCTAACAAACAATCGGCCTGAGCCTGAAACTAGTACCGGGGGTCACCTGCGATCCCCTTGTCTAGTGCCCAGTCCAAAAAATAAAAGGCTGGTGCCTGAAACTGGTGCCAGGGGGTCCCTTGTGGCCCCTACAACTAGTGCCCAGTTTAACAAACAATCATCTGGAGCCTTAAACTGGTGTTAGGGTGTCAACTATGACCCCCACGTCTAGTGCCCAGTCTAATAAAAACAGGCTGGAGCCCCAAACTGGTGCCCAGGGGTCCCTTGCGGCCCCAACGTCTAGTGTCCAGTCTAACAAACAATAGGCCGGAGCCTGAAACTGGTGCCAGGGGGTCCCGTTTGGCCCTTACAACTAGTGCCCAGTCTAACAAACAATCGGCCTGAGCCTGAAACTAGTTCCGGGGGTCACCTGCTATCTCCTTGTCTAGTGCCCAGTCCAAAAAACAAAAGGCTGGTGCCTGAAACTGGTGCCATGAGGTCCCTTGTGGCCCCTACAACTAGTGCCCAGTCTAACAAACAATTGGCCGGAGACAGAAGCTGGTGCCAGGGGATCCCTTTTGGCACCTACAACTAGTGCCCAGTCTAACAAACAATAGGCCGGAGCCCCAAACTGGTGCCAGGGGGACCCTTGCGGCCACAACATTTAGTGCCCAGTCCAAAAAACAATAGACTGGTGCCTGAAACTGTTGCCAGGGGGTCCCTTGTGGCCCCACAACTAGTGCCCAGTCTAACAAACAAATGGCCGGAGACAGAAGCTGGTGCCAGGGGGTCCCTTGTGGCCCCTACAACTAGAGCCCAGTCTAACAAACAATCGGCCTAAGCCTGAAACTAGTGCCAGGAGGTCACCTACGATCCCCTTGTCTTGTGACCAGTCCAAAAAATAAAAGACCGGAGTCTGACACTGGTGCGAGGGGGTCCCTTGTGGCCCCTACGTCTAGTGCCCAGTGTAACAAACAATCGCCCTGAACCTGAAACTGGTGCCAGGTGGTTAACTACGACCCCCACGTCTAGTGCCCAGTCTAATAAAAACAGGCCGGAGCCCCAAACTGGTGCCCAGGGGTCCCTTGCGGCCACAACATTTAGTGCCCAGTCCAAAAAACAATAGACTGGTGCCTAAAACTGGTGCCAGGGGGTCCCTTGTGGCACCTACAACTAGTGCCCAGTTTAAAAAACAAATGGCCGGAGACAGAAGCTGGTGCCAGGGGGTCCCTTGTGGCCCCTACAACTAGAGCCCAGTCTAACAAATAGGCCGGAGCCTGAAACTGGTGTTAGGGTGTCAAATATGACCCCCACGTCTAGTGCCCAGTCTAATAAAAACAGGCCGGAGCCCCATACTGGTGCCCAGGGGTCCCTTGCAGCCCCAACGTCTAGTGCCCAGTCTAACAAACAATAGGCCGGAGCCTGAAACTGGTGCCAGGGGGACCCTTGTGGCCCCCACAACTAGTGCCCAGTCTAACAAACAAATGGCCGGAGACAGAAGCTGGTGCCAGGGGGTCCCTTATGGCCCCTACAACTAGAGCCCAGTCTAACAAACAATAGGCTGGAGCCTGAAACTGGTGCCAGGGGGTCCCTTGTGGTCCCTACAACTAGTGCCCAGTCTAACAAACAATCGGCCTAAGCCTGAAACTAGTGCCAGGAGGTCACCTACGATCCCTTTGTCTTGTGACCAGTCCAAAAAATAAAAGACCGGAGTTTGACACTGGTGCCAGGGGGTCCCTTGTAGCCACTACGTCTAGTGCCCAGTGTAACAAACAATCGCCCTGAACCTGAAACTGGTGGTAGGGTGTCAAATATGACCCCCACGTCTAGTGCCCAGTCTAATAAAAACAGGCCGGAGACCCAAACTGGTGCCCAGGGGTCCCTTGCGGACACAACATTTAGTACCGAGTCCAAAAAACAAAGGGGCGGTGCCTGAAACTGGTGCCAGGTGGTCCATTATGGCCCCTACAACTAGTGCCCAGTCTAACAAACAATCGGCCTGAGCCTGAAACTAGTACCGGGGGTCACCTGCGTTTCCCTTGTCTAGTGCCCAGTCCATAAAACAAAAGGCTGGTGCCTGAAACTGGTGCCAGGGGGTCCCTTGTGGCCCCTACAGCTAGTGCCCAGTCTAACAAACAATCGTCTGGAGCCTTAAACTGGTGTTAGGGTGTCAACTATGACCCCCACGTCCAGTGCCGAGTCTAATAAAAACAAAAGGCCGGAGCCCCAAACTGGTGCCCAGGGGTCCCTTGCGGCCCCAACGTCTAGTACCCATTCTAACAAACAATAGGCCGGAGCCTGAAACTG
The DNA here is from genome assembly GCF_028390025.1 of Pseudophryne corroboree. Classification (NCBI taxonomy): domain Eukaryota; kingdom Metazoa; phylum Chordata; class Amphibia; order Anura; family Myobatrachidae; genus Pseudophryne; species Pseudophryne corroboree. The sequence goes on from NW_026967976.1 coordinate 70,942, forward strand.
CTGCCAGGGGGTCCCGTTTGGCCCCTACAACTAGTGCCCAGTCTAACAAACAATCGGCCTGAGACTGAAACTAGTACCGGGGGTCACCTGCGATCCCCTTGTCTAGTGCCCAGTCCAAAAAACAAAAGGCTGGTGCCTGAAACTGATGCCTGGGGGTCCATTGTGGCCCCTACAACTAGTGCCCAGTCTAACAAACAATTGTCCGGAACCTTAAACTGGTGTTAGGGTGTCAACTATGACCCCCACGTCTAGTGCCCAGTCTAATAAAAATAGGCCGGCGCCCCAAACTGGTGCCCAGGGGTCCCTTGCGGCCCCAACGTCTAGTGCCCAGTCTAACAAACAATAGGCCGGAGCCTGAAACTGGTGCCAGGGGGTCCCGTTTGGCCCCTACAACTAGTGCCCAGTCTAACAAACAATCGGCCTGAGCCTGAAACTAGTACCGGGGGTCACCTGTGATCCCCTTGTCTAGTGCCCAGTCCATAAAACAAAAGGCTGGTGCCTGAAACTTCTGCCAGGGGGTCCCTTGTGGTCCCTACAACTAGTGCCCAGTCTAACAAACAATCATCCGGAGCCTGAAACTGGTGTTAGGGTGTCAACTACGACCCCCACGTTTAGTGCCCAGTCTAATAAAAACCGTCCGGAGCCCCAAACTGGTGCCCAGGGGTCCCTTGCGGCCCCAACGTCTAGTGCCCAGTCTAACAAACAATAGGCCGGAGCCTGAAACTGGTGCCAGGGGGTCCCGTTTGGCCCCTACAACTAGTGCCCAGTCTAACAAAAAAAGGCCAGTGCCTGAAACTGGTGCCAGGTGGTCAACTGCGGCCCCCACAAGTAGTGCCCACTGTAACAACCGGCCTGAATACGAAACTGGTGCTAGGGGGTTACCTGTAACCCCCACGTCTAGTGCCTAATCTAGAAAACAAAAGGCCGGAGTCTCAAACTGGTGCCCAGGGGTCCCTTGTGGCCCCTACGTCTAGTGCCCAGTGTAACAAACAATTGCCCTGAGCCTGAAACTGCTGCCAGGGGGTCCCTTGTGGCCCCTACAACTAGTGCCCAGTCTAACAAACAATCGGCCTGAGACTGAAACTAGTACCGGGGGTCACCTGCGATCCCCTTGTCTAGTGCCCAGTCCAAAAAACAAAAGGCTGGTGCCTGAAACTGGTGCCTGGGGGTCCATTGTGGCCCCTACAACTAGTGCCCAGTCTAACAAACAATTGTCCGGAACCTTAAACTGGTGTTAGGGTGTCAACTATGACCCCCACGTCTAGTGCCCAGTCTAATAAAAATAGGCCGGCGCCCCAAACTGGTGCCCAGGGGTACCTTGCGGCCCCAACGTCTAGTGCCCAGTCTAACAAACAATAGGCCGGAGCCTGAAACTGGTGCCAGGGGGTCCCGTTTGGCCCCTACAACTAGTGCCCAGTCTAACAAACAATCGGCCTGAGCCTGAAACTAGTACCGGGGGTCACCTGCGATCCCCTTGTCTAGTGCCCAGTCCAAAAAAACAAAAGGCTGGTGCCTGAAACTGGTGCCAGGGGGTCCCTTGGGGCCCCTACAACTAGTGCCCAGTCTAACAAACAATCGTCCGGAGCCTGAAACTGGTGTTAGGGTGTCAACTACGACCCCCACGTCTAGTGCCCAGTCTAATAAAAACAGGCCGGAGCCCCAAACTGGTGCCCAGGGGTCCCTTGCGGCCTCAACGTCTAGTGCCCAGTCTAACAAACAATAGGCCGGAGCCTGAAACTGGTGCCAGGGGGTCCCGTTTGGCCCCTACAACTAGTGCCCAGTCTAACAAACAAAAGGCCAGTGCCTGAAACTGGTGCCAGGTGGTCAACTGCGGCCCCCACAAGTAGTGCCCACTCTAACAACCGGCCTGAATATGAAACTGGTGCTAGGGGGTTACCTGTAACCCCCACGTCTAGTGCCTAATCTAGAAAACAAAAGGCCGGAGTCTCAAACTGGTGCCAGGGGGTCCCTTGTGGCCCCTACGTCTAGTGCCCAGTGTAACAAACAATTGCCCTAAGCCTGAAACTGCTGCCAGGGGGTCCCTTGTGGCCCCTACAACTAGTGCCCAGTCTAACAAACAATCGGCCTGAGCCTGAAACTAGTACCGGGGGTCACCTGCGATCCCCTTGTCTAGTGCCCAGTCCAAAAAACAAAGGGCTGGCGCCTGAAACTGGTGCCAGGGGGTCCCTTGTGGCCCCTACAACTAGTGCCCTGTCTAACAAACAATCGTCTGGAGCCTTAAACTGGTGTTAGGGTGTCAACTATGACCCCCACGTCTAGTGCCGAGTCTAATAAAAACAGGCCGGAGCCCCAAACTGGTGCCCAGGGGTCCCTTGCGGTCCCAACGTCTAGTGCCCAGTCTAACAAACAATAGGCCGGAGCCTGAAACTGGTGCCAGGGGGTCCCGTTTGGCCCCTACAACTAGAGTCCAGTCTAACAAACAATCGGCCTGAGACTAAAACTAGTACCGGGGGTCACCTGCGATCCCCTTGTCTAGTGCCCAGTCCAAAAAACAAAAGGCTGGTGCCTGAAACTGGTGCCTGGGGGTCCATTGTGGCCCCTACAACTAGTGCCCAGTCCAACAAACAATTGTCCGAAACCTTAAACTGGTGTTAGGGTGTCAACTATGACCCCCACGTCTAGTGCCCAGTCTAATAAAAATAGGCAGGCGCCCCAAACTGGTGCCCAGGGGTCCCTTGCGGCCCCAACGTCTAGTGCCCAGTCTAACAAACAATAGGCCGGAGCCTGAAACTGGTGCCAGGGGGTCCCGTTTGGCCCGTACAACTAGTGCCCAGTCTAACAAACAATCGGCCTGAGCCTGAAACTAGTACCGGGGGTCACCTGTGAAACCCTTGTTTAGTGCCCAGTCCATAAAACAAAAGGCTGGTGCCTGAAACTGGTGCCCAGGGGTCCCTTGTGGCCCCAACGTCTAGTGCCCAGTCTAACAAACAATAGGCCGGAGCCTGAAACTGGTGCCAGGGGGTCCCGTTTGGCCCCTACAACTAGTGCCCAGTCTAACAAACAAAAGGCCAGTGCCTGAAACTGGTGCCAGGTGGTCAACTGCGGCCCCCACAAGTAGTGCCCACTCTAACAACCAGCCTGAATACGAAACTGGTGCTAGGGGGTTACCTGTAACCCCCACGTCTAGTGCCTAATCTAGAAAACAAAAGGCCGGAGACTGAAACTGGTGCCAGGGGGACCCTTGTGGCCCCTACGTCTAGTGCCCAGTGTAACAAACAATTGCCCTGAGCCTGAAACTGGTGCCCAGGGGTCACTTGCGGCCCCAACGTCTAGTGCCCAGTCTAACAAACAAACGGCCTGAGCCTGAAACTAGTGCCAGGGGGTCACCTGCGATCCCCTTGTCTAGTATCCAGTCCAAAAACCAAAAGGCTGGTGCCTGAAACTGGTGCCAGGTGGTCCCTTGTGGCCCCTACAGCTAGTGCCCAGTCTAACAAACAATTGTCCGGAGCCTGAAACTGGTGTTAGGGTGTCAACTACGACCCCCACGTCTAGTGCCAAGTCTAATAAAAACAGACCGGAGCACCAAACTGGTGCCCAGGGGTCCCTTGCGGCCCCAACGTCTCGTGCCCAGTCTAACAAACAAACGGCCGGAGACAGAAGCTGGTGCCAGGGGGTCCCTTTTGGCATCTACAACTAGTGCCCAGTCTAACAAACAATAGGCCGGAGCCCCAAACTGGTGCCAGGGGGACCCTTGCGGCCACAACATTTAGTGCCCAGTCCAAAAAACAATAGACTGGTGCCTGAAACTGGTGCCAGGGGGTCCCTTGTGGCCCCTACAACTAGTGCCCAGTTTAACAAACAAATGGCCGGATACAGAAGCTGGTGCCAGGGGGTCCCTTGTGGCCCCTACAACTAGTGCCCAGTCTAACAAACAAAAGGCCGGAGCCTGAAACTGGTGTCAGGGGGACCCTTGCGGACACAACATGTAGTGCCCAGTCAAAAAAACAAAGGGGCGGTGCCTGAAACTGGTGCCAGGGGGTCCATTATGGCCCTTACAACTAGTGCCCAGTCTAACAAGCAATCGGCCTGAGCCTAAAACTAGTACCGGGGGTCACCTGCGATCCCCTTGTCTAGTGCCCAGTCCAAAAAACAAAAGGCTGGTGCCTGAAACTGGTGCCAGGGGGTCCCTTGTGGCCCCTACAACTTGTGCCCAGTATAACAAACAATTGTCCGGAGCCTTAAACTGGTGATAGGGTGTCAACTATGACCCCCACGTCTAGTGCCCAGTCTAATAAAAATAGGCCGGAGCCCCAAACTGGTGCCCAGGGGTCCCTTGCGGCCCCTACGTCTAGTGCCCAGTCTAACAAACAATAGGCCGGAGCCTGAAACTGGTGCCAGGGGGTCCCGTTTGGCCCCTACAACTAGTGCCCAGTCTAACAAACAAAAGGCCAGTGCCTGAAACTGGTGCCAGGTGGTCAACTGCGGCCCCCACAAGTAGTGCCCACTCTAACAACCGACCTGAATACGAAACTGGTGCTAGGGGGTTACCTGTAACCCCCACGTCTAGTGCCTAATCTAGAAAACAAAAGGCCGGAGTCTGAAACTGGTGCCAGGGGGTCCCTTGTGGCCCCTACGTCTAGTGCCCAGTGTAACAAACAATTGCCCTGAGCCTGAAACTGGTGCCAGGGGGTCCCTTGTGGCCCCTACAACTAGTGCCCAGTCTAACAAACAATCGGCCTGAGCCTGAAACTAATACCGTGGGTCACCTGCGATCCCCTTGTCTAGTGCCCAGTCCAAAAAACAAAAAGCCGGTGCCTGAAACTGGTGCCAGGGGGTCCCTTGTGGCCCCTGCAACTAGTGCCCAGTCTAACAAACAATCGTCCGGAGCCTGAAACTGGTGTTAGGGTGTCAACTACGACCCCCACGTCTAGTGCCCAGTCTAATAAAAACAGTCCGGAGCCCCAAACTGGTGCCCAGGGGTCCCTTGCGTCCCCAACGTCTAGTGCCCAGTCTAACAAAAAATAGGCCGGAGCCTGAAACTGGTGCCAGGGGGTCCCGTTTGGCCCCTACAACTAGTGCCCAGTCTAACAAACAAAAGGCCAGTGCCTGAAACTGGTGCCAGGTGGTCAACTGCGGCCCCCACAAGTAGTGCCCACTCTAACAACCGACCTGAATACGAAACTGGTGCTAGGGGGTTACCTGTAACCCCCACGTCTAGTGCCTAATCTAGAAAACAAAAGGCCGGAGTCTGAAACTGGTGCCAGGGGGTCCCTTGTGGCCCCTACGTCTAGTGCCCAGTGTAACAAACAATTGCCCTGAGCCTGAAACTGGTGCCAGGGGGTCCCTTGTGGCCCCTACAACTAGTGCCCAGTCTAACAAACAATCGGCCTGAGCCTGAAACTAATACCGGGGGTCACCTGCGATCCCCTTGTCTAGTGCCCAGTCCAAAAAACAAAAGGCCGGTGCCTGAAACTGGTGCCAGGGGGTCCCTTGTGGCCCCTACAACTAGTGCCCAGTCTAACAATCAATCGTCTGGAGTCTGAAACTGGTGTTAGGGTGTCAACTACGACCCCCACGTCTAGTGCCCAGTCTAATAAAAACAGGCCGGAGCCCCAAACTGGTGCCCAGGGGTCCCTTGCGGCCCCAACATCTAGTGCCCAGTCTAACAAACAATAGGCCGGAGCCTGAAACTGGTGCCAGGGGGTCCTGTTTGTCCCCTACAACTAGTGCCCAGTCTAACAAATAAACGGCCTGAGCCTGAAACTAGTACCGGGGGTCACCTGCGATCCCCTTGTCTAGTGCCCAGTCCAAAAAACAAAAGGCTGGTGCCTGAAACTGGTGCCAGGGGGTCCCTTGTGGCCCCTACAACTAGTGCCCAGTCTAACAATCAATCGTCTGGAGCCTGAAACTGGTGTTAGGGTGTCAACTACGACCCCCACGTCTAGTGCCCAGTCTAATAAAAACAGGCCGGAGCCCCAAACTGGTGCCCAGGGGTCCCTTGCGGCCCCAACGTCTAGTGCCCAGTCTAACAAACAATAGGCCGGAGCCTGAAACTGATGCCAGAGGGTCCCGTTTGGCCCCTACAACTAGTGCCCAGTCTAACAAACAAAAGGCCAGTGCCTGAAACTGGTGCCAGGTGGTCAACTGCGGCCCCCACAAGTAGTGCCCACTCTAACAACCGGCCTGAATACTAAACTTGTGCTAGGGGGTTACCTGTAACCCCCACGTCTAGTGCCTAATCTAGAAAACAAAAGGCCGGAGTCTGAAACTGGTGCCAGGGGGTCCCTTGTGGCCCCTACGTCTAGTGCCCAGTGTAACAAACAATTGCCCTGAGCCTGAAACTGCTGCCAGGGGGTCCCTTGTGGCCCCTACAACTAGTGCCCAGTCTAACAAACAATCGGCCTGAGCCTGAAACTAGTACCGGGGGTCACCTGCGATCCCCTTGTCTAGTGCCCAGTCCAAAAAACAAAAGACTGGTGCCAGGGGGACCCTTGCGGCCACAACATTAAGTGCCCCGTCCAAAAAACAATAGACTGGTGCCTTAAACTGGTGCCAGGGGGTCCCTTGTGGCCCCTACAACTAGTGCCCAGTCCAAAAAATTAAAGGCTGGTGCCTAAATTTGGTGCCAGGGGGTCCCTTGTAGCCCCTACAACTAGTGCCCAGTCTAACAAACAAAAGGCCGGAGCCTGAAACTGGTGCCAGGGGGACCCTTGCGGACACAACATTTAGTGCCCAGTCCATAAAACAAAGGGGCGGTGCCTGAAACTGGTTCCAGGGGGTCCATTATGGCCTCTACAACTAGTGCCCAGTCTAATAAACAATCGGCCTGAGCCTGAAACTAGTACCGGGGGTCACCTGCGATCCCCTTGTCTAGTGCCCAGTCCAAAAAACAAAAGGCTGGTGCCTGAAACTGGTGCCAGGGGGTCCCTTGTGGCCCCTACAACTAGTGCCCAGTCTAACAAACAATTATACGGAGCCTTAAACTGGTGTTAGGGTGTCAACTATGACCCCCACGTCTAGTGCCCAGTCTAATAAAAATAGGCCAGAGCCCCAAACTGGTGCCCAGGGGTCCCTTGCGGCCCCAATGTCTAGTGCCCAGTCTAACAAACAATAGGCCGGAGCCTGAAACAGGTGCCAGGGGGTCCCGTTTGGCCCCTACAACTAGTGCCCAGTCTAACAAACAAAAGGCCAGTGCCTGAAACTGGTGCCAGGTGGTCAACTGCGGCCCCCACAAGTAGTGCCCACTCTAACAACCGGCCTGAATACGAAACTGGTGCTAAGGGGTTACCTGTAACCCCCACGTCTAGTGCCTAATCTAGAAAACAAAAGGCCAGAGTCTCAAACTGGTGCCAGGGGGTCCCTTGTGGCCCCTACGTCTAGTGCCCAGTGTAACAAACAATTGCCCTGAGCCTGAAACTGGTGCCAGGGGTTCCCGTTTGGCCCCTACAACTAGTGCCCAGTCTAACAAACAATCGGCCTGAGCCTGAAACTAGTACCGGGGGTCACCTGCGATCCCCTTGTCTAGTGCCCAGTCCAAAAAACAAAAGGCTGGTGCCTGAAACTGGTGCCTGGGGGTCCCTTGTGGCCCCTACAACTAGTGCCCAGTCTAACAAACAATTGTCCGGAACCTTAAACTCGTGTTAGGGTGTCAACTATGACCCCCACGTCTAGTGCCCAGTCTAATAAAAATAGGCCGGCGCCCCAAACTGGTGCCCAGGGGTCCCTTGCGGCCCCAACGTCTAGTGCCCAGTCTAACAAACAATAGGCCGAAGCCTGAAACTGGTGCCAGGGGGTCCCGTTTGGCCCCTACAACTAGTGCCCAGTCTAACAAACAATCGGCCTGAGCCTGAAACTAGTACCGGGGGTCACCTGTGATCCCCTTGTCTAGTGCCCAGTCCATAAAACAAAAGGCTGGTGCCTGAAACTGGTGCCAGGGGGTCCCTTGTGGTCCCTACAACTAGTGCCCAGTCTAACAAACAATCGTCCGGAGCCTGAAACTGGTGTTAGGGTGTCAACTACGACCCCCACGTTTAGTGCCCAGTCTAATAAAAACGTCCGGAGCCCCAAACTGGTGCCCAGAGGTCCCTTGCGGCCCCAACTTCTAGTGCCCAGTCTAACAAACAATAGTCCGAAGCCTGAAACTGGTGCCAGGGGGTCCCGTTTGGCCCCTACAACTAGTGCCCAGTCTAACAAATAAAAGGCCAGTGCCTGAAACTGGTGCCAGGTGGTCAACTGCGGCCCCCACAAGTAGTGCCCACTCTAACAACCGGCATGAATACGAAATTGGTGCTAGGGGGTTACCTGTAACCCCCACGTCTATTGCCTAATCTAGAAAACAAAAGGCCGGAGTCTGAAACTGGTGCCAGGGGGACCCTTGTGGCCCCTACGTCTAGTGCCCAGTGTAACAAACAATTGCCCTGAGCCTGAAACTGGTGCCCAGGGGTCCCTTGCGGCCCCAACGTCTAGTGCCCAGTCTAACAAACAATAGGCCGGAGCCTAAAACTGGTGCCAGGGGGTCCCGTTTGGCCCCTACAACTAGTGCCCAGTCTAACAAACAAAAGGCCAGTGCCTGAAACTGGTGCCAGGTGGTCAACTGCGGCCCCCACAAGTAGTGCCCACTCTAACAACCGGCCTGAATACGAAACTGGTGCTAGGGGGTTACCTGTAACCCCCACGTCTAGTGCCTAATCTAGAAAACAAAAGGCCGGAGTCTGAAACTGGTGCCAGGGGGTCCCTTGTGGCCCCTACGTCTAGTGCCCAGTGTAACAAACAATTGCCCTGAGCCTGAAACTGCTGCCAGGGGGTCCCTTGTGGCTCCTACAACTAGTGCCCAGTCTAACAAACAATCGGCCTGAGCCTGAAACTAGTACCGGGGGTCACCTGCGATCCCCTTGTCTAGTGCCCAGTCCAAAAACAAAAGGCTGGTGCCTGAAACTGGTGCCAGGGGGTCCCTTGTGGCCCCTACAACTAGTGCCAAGTCTAACAAACAATCATCTGGAGCCTTAAACTGGTGTTAGGGTGTCAACTATGACCCCCACGTCTAGTGCCGAGTCTAATAAAAACAGGCCGGAGCCCCAAACTAGTGCCCAGGGGACCCTTGCGGCCCCAACGTCTAGTGCCCATTCTAACAAACAATAGGCCGGAGCCTGAAACTGGTGCCAGGGGGTCCCGTTTGGCCCCTACAACTAGTGCCCAGTCTAACAAACAATCGGCCTGAGCCTGAAACTAGTACCGGGGGTCACCTGCGATCCCCTTGTCTAGTGCCCAGTCCAAAAAAACAAAAGGCTGGTGCCTGAAACTGGTGCCAGGGGGTCCCTTGTGGCCCCTACAACTAGTGCTCAGTCTAACAAACAATCGTCTGGAGCCTGAAACTGGTGTTAGGGTGTCAACTACGACCCCCACGTCTAGTGCCCAGTCTAATAAAAACAGGCCGGGCCCCAAACTGGTGCCCAGGGGTCCCTTGTGGCCCCAACGTCTAGTGCCCAGTCTAACAAACAATAGGCCGGAGCCTGAAACTGGTGCCAGGGGGTCCCGTTTGGCCCCTACAACTAGTGCCCAGTCTAAAAAACAAAAGGCCAGTGCCTGAAACTGGTGCCAGGTGGTCAACTGCGGCCCCCACAAGTAGTGCCCACTCTATCAACCGGCCTGAATACGAAACTGGTGCTAGGGGGTTACCTGTAACCCCCACGTCTAGTGCCTAATCTAGAAAACAAAAGGCCGGAGTCTGAAACTGGTGCCAGGGGGTCCCTTGTGGCCCCTACGTCTAGTGCCCAGTGTAACAAACAATTGCCCTGAGCCTGAAACTGGTGCCAGGGGGTCCCTTGTGGCCCCTACAACTAGTGCCCAGTCTAACAAACAATCGGCCTGAGCCTGAAACTAATACCGTGGGTCACCTGCGATCCCCTTGTCTAGTGCCCAGTCCAAAAAACAAAAAGCCGGTGCCTGAAACTGGTGCCAGGGGGTCCCTTGTGGCCCCTGCAACTAGTGCCCAGTCTAACAAACAATCGTCCGGAGCCTGAAACTGGTGTTAGGGTGTCAACTACGACCCCCACGTCTAGTGCCCAGTCTAATAAAAACAGTCCGGAGCCCCAAACTGGTGCCCAGGGGTCCCTTGCGTCCCCAACGTCTAGTGCCCAGTCTAACAAAAAATAGGCCGGAGCCTGAAACTGGTGCCAGGGGGTCCCGTTTGGCCCCTACAACTAGTGCCCAGTCTAACAAACAAAAGGCCAGTGCCTGAAACTGGTGCCAGGTGGTCAACTGCGGCCCCCACAAGTAGTGCCCACTCTAACAACCGACCTGAATACGAAACTGGTGCTAGGGGGTTACCTGTAACCCCCACGTCTAGTGCCTAATCTAGAAAACAAAAGGCCGGAGTCTGAAACTGGTGCCAGGGGGTCCCTTGTGGTCCCTACGTCTAGTGCCCAGTGTAACAAACAATTGCCCTGAGCCTGAAACTGGTGCCAGGGGGTCCCTTGTGGCCCCTACAACTAGTGCCCAGTCTAACAAACAATCGGCCTGAGCCTGAAACTAATACCGGGGGTCACCTGCGATCCCCTTGTCTAGTGCCCAGTCCGAAAAACAAAAGGCCGGTGCCTGAAACTGGTGCCAGGGGGTCCCTTGTGGCCCCTGCAACTAGTGCCCAGTCTAACAAACAATCATCTGGAGCCTTAAACTGGTGTTAGGGTGTCAACTATGACCCCCAAGTATAGTGCCCAGTCTAATAAAAACAGGCCGGAGACCCAAACTGGTGCCCAGGGTCCCTCGCGGCCCCAACATCTAGTGCCCAGTCTAACAAACAATAGGCCGGAGCCTGAAACTGGTTCCAGGGGGTCCATTATGGCCTCTACAACTAGTGCCCAGTCTAATAAACAATCGGCCTGAGCCTGAAACTAGTACCGGGGGTCACCTGCGATCCCCTTGTCTAGTGCCCAGTCCAAAAAACAAAAGGCTGGTGCCTGAAACTGGTGCCAGGGGGTCCCTTGTGGCCCCTACAACTAGTGCCCAGTCTAACAAACAATTGTACGGAGCCTTAAACTGGTGTTAGGGTGTCAACTATGACCCCCACGTCTAGTGCCCAGTCTAATAAAAATAGGCCAGAGCCCCAAACTGGTGCCCAGGGGTCCCTTGCGGCCCCAACGTCTAGTGCCCAGTCTAACAAACAATAGGCCGGAGCCTGAAACAGGTGCCAGGGGGTCCCGTTTGGCCCCTACAACTAGTGCCCAGTCTAACAAACAAAAGGCCAGTGCCTGAAACTGGTGCCAGGTGGTCAACTGCGGCCCCCACAAGTAGTGCCCACTCTAACAACCGGCCTGAATACGAAACTGGTGCTAAGGGGTTACCTGTAACCCCCACGTCTAGTGCCTAATCTAGAAAACAAAAGGCCAGAGTCTCAAACTGGTGCCAGGGGGTCCCTTGTGGCCCCTACGTCTAGTGCCCAGTGTAACAAACAATTGCCCTGAGCCTGAAACTGGTGCCAGGGGTTCCCGTTTGGCCCCTACAACTAGTGCCCAGTCTAACAAACAATCGGCCTGAGCCTGAAACTAGTACCGGGGGTCACCTGCGATCCCCTTGTCTAGTGCCCAGTCCAAAAAACAAAAGGCTGGTGCCTGAAACTGGTGCCTGGGGGTCCCTTGTGGCCCCTACAACTAGTGCCCAGTCTAACAAACAATTGTCCGGAACCTTAAACTCGTGTTAGGGTGTCAACTATGACCCCCACGTCTAGTGCCCAGTCTAATAAAAATAGGCCGGCGCCCCAAACTGGTGCCCAGGGGTCCCTTGCGGCCCCAACGTCTAGTGCCCAGTCTAACAAACAATAGGCCGAAGCCTGAAACTGGTGCCAGGGGGTCCCGTTTGGACCCTACAACTAGTGCCCAGTCTAACAAACAATCGGCCTGAGCCTGAAACTAGTACCGGGGGTCACCTGTGATCCCCTTGTCTAGTGCCCAGTCCATAAAACAAAAGGCTGGTGCCTGAAACTGGTGCCAGGGGGGTCCCTTGTGGTCCCTACAACTAGTGCCCAGTCTAACAAACAATCGTCCGGAGCCTGAAACTGGTGTTAGGGTGTCAACTACGACCCCCACGTTTAGTGCCCAGTCTAATAAAAACGTCCGGAGCCCCAAACTGGTGCCCAGGGGTCCCTTGCGGCCCCAACTTCTAGTGCCCAGTCTAACAAACAATAGGCCCGAGCCTGAAACTGGTGCCAGGGGGTCCCGTTTGGCCCCTACAACTAGTGCCCAGTCTAACAAACAAAAGGCCAGTGCCTGAAACTGGTGCCAGGTGGTCAACTGCGGCCCCCACAAGTAGTGCCCACTCTAACAACCGGCCTGAATACGAAACTGGTGCTAGGGGGTTACCTGTAACCCCCACGTCTAGTGCCTAATCTAGAAAACAAAAGGCCGGAGTCTGAAACTGGTGCCAGGGGGTCCCTTGTGGCCCCTACGTCTAGTGCCCAGTGTAACAAACAATTGCCCTGAGCCTGAAACTGCTGCCAGGGGGTCCCTTGTGGCTCCTACAACTAGTGCCCAGTCTAACAAACAATCGGCCTGAGCCTGAAACTAGTACCGGGGGTCACCTGCGATCCCCTTGTCTAGTGCCCAGTCCAAAAACAAAAGGCTGGTGCCTGAAACTGGTGCCAGGGGGTCCCTTGTGGCCCCTACAACTAGTGCCAAGTCTAACAAACAATCATCTGGAGCCTTAAACTGGTGTTAGGGTGTCAACTATGACCCCCACGTCTAGTGCCGAGTCTAATAAAAACAGGCCGGAGCCCCAAACTAGTGCCCAGGGGACCCTTGCGGCCCCAACGTCTAGTGCCCATTCTAACAAACAATAGGCCGGAGCCTGAAACTGGTGCCAGGGGGTCCCGTTTGGCCCCTACAACTAGTGCCCAGTCTAACAAACAATCGGCCTGAGCCTGAAACTAGTACCGGGGGTCACCTGCGATCCCCTTGTCTAGTGCCCAGTCCAAAAAAACAAAAGGCTGGTGCCTGAAACTGGTGCCAGGGGGTCCCTTGTGGCCCCTACAACTAGTGCTCAGTCTAACAAACAATCGTCTGGAGCCTGAAACTGGTGTTAGGGTGTCAACTACGACCCCCACGTCTAGTGCCCAGTCTAATAAAAACAGGCCGGGCCCCAAACTGGTGCCCAGGGGTCCCTTGTGGCCCCAACGTCTAGTGCCCAGTCTAACAAACAATAGGCCGGAGCCTGAAACTGGTGCCAGGGGGTCCCGTTTGGCCCCTACAACTAGTGCCCAGTCTAAAAAACAAAAGGCCAGTGCCTGAAACTGGTGCCAGGTGGTCAACTGCGGCCCCCACAAGTAGTGCCCACTCTATCAACCGGCCTGAATACGAAACTGGTGCTAGGGGGTTACCTGTAACCCCCACGTCTAGTGCCTAATCTAGAAAACAAAAGGCCGGAGTCTGAAACTGGTGCCAGGGGGTCCCTTGTGGCCCCTACGTCTAGTGCCCAGTGTAACAAACAATTGCCCTGAGCCTGAAACTGGTGCCAGGGGGTCCCTTGTGGCCCCTACAACTAGTGCCCAGTCTAACAAACAATCGGCCTGAGCCTGAAACTAATACCGTGGGTCACCTGCGATCCCCTTGTCTAGTGCCCAGTCCAAAAAACAAAAAGCCGGTGCCTGAAACTGGTGCCAGGGGGTCCCTTGTGGCCCCTGCAACTAGTGCCCAGTCTAACAAACAATCGTCCGGAGCCTGAAACTGGTGTTAGGGTGTCAACTACGACCCCCACGTCTAGTGCCCAGTCTAATAAAAACAGCCCGGAGCCCCAAACTGGTGCCCAGGGGTCCCTTGCGTCCCCAACGTCTAGTGCCCAGTCTAACAAAAAATAGGCCGGAGCCTGAAACTGGTGCCAGGGGGTCCCGTTTGGCCCCTACAACTAGTGCCCAGTCTAACAAACAAAAGGCCAGTGCCTGAAACTGGTGCCAGGTGGTCAACTGCGGCCCCCACAAGTAGTGCCCACTCTAACAACCGACCTGAATACGAAACTGGTGCTAGGGGGTTACCTGTAACCCCCACGTCTAGTGCCTAATCTAGAAAACAAAAGGCCGGAGTCTGAAACTGGTGCCAGGGGGTCCCTTGTGGTCCCTACGTCTAGTGCCCAGTGTAACAAACAATTGCCCTGAGCCTGAAACTGGTGCCAGGGGGTCCCTTGTGGCCCCTACAACTAGTGCCCAGTCTAACAAACAATCGGCCTGAGCCTGAAACTAATACCGGGGGTCACCTGCGATCCCCTTGTCTAGTGCCCAGTCCGAAAAACAAAAGGCCGGTGCCTGAAACTGGTGCCAGGGGGTCCCTTGTGGCCCCTGCAACTAGTGCCCAGTCTAACAAACAATCATCTGGAGCCTTAAACTGGTGTTAGGGTGTCAACTATGACCCCCAAGTATAGTGCCCAGTCTAATAAAAACAGGCCGGAGACCCAAACTGGTGCCCAGGGTCCCTCGCGGCCCCAACATCTAGTGCCCAGTCTAACAAACAATAGGCCGGAGCCTGAAACTGGTTCCAGGGGGTCCATTATGGCCTCTACAACTAGTGCCCAGTCTAATAAACAATCGGCCTGAGCCTGAAACTAGTACCGGGGGTCACCTGCGATCCCCTTGTCTAGTGCCCAGTCCAAAAAACAAAAGGCTGGTGCCTGAAACTGGTGCCAGGGGGTCCCTTGTGGCCCCTACAACTAGTGCCCAGTCTAACAATCAATCGTCTGGAGCCTGAAACTGGTGTTAGGGTGTCAACTACGACCCCCACGTCTAGTGCCCAGTCTAATAAAAACAGGCCGGAGCCCCAAACTGGTGCCCAGGGGTCCCTTGCGGCCCCAACGTCTAGTGCCCAGTCTAACAAACAATAGGCCGGAGCCTGAAACTGGTGCCAGAGGGTCCCGTTTGGCCCCTACAACTAGTGCCCAGTCTAACAAACAAAAGGCCAGTGCCTGAAACTGGTGCCAGGTGGTCAACTGCGGCCCCCACAAGTAGTGCCCACTCTAACAACCGGCCTGAATACTAAACTTGTGCTAGGGGGTTACCTGTAACCCCCACGTCTAGTGCCTAATCTAGAAAACAAAAGGCCGGAGTCTGAAACTGGTGCCAGGGGGTCCCTTGTGGCCCCTACGTCTAGTGCCCAGTGTAACAAACAATTGCCCTGAGCCTGAAACTGCTGCCAGGGGGTCCCTTGTGGCCCCTACAACTAGTGCCCAGTCTAACAAACAATCGGCCTGAGCCTGAAACTAGTACCGGGGGTCACCTGCGATCCCCTTGTCTAGTGCCCAGTCCAAAAAACAAAAGACTGGTGCCAGGGGGACCCTTGCGGCCACAACATTAAGTGCCCCGTCCAAAAAACAATAGACTGGTGCCTTAAACTGGTGCCAGGGGGTCCCTTGTGGCCCCTACAACTAGTGCCCAGTCCAAAAAATTAAAGGCTGGTGCCTAAATTTGGTGCCAGGGGGTCCCTTGTAGCCCCTACAACTAGTGCCCAGTCTAACAAACAAAAGGCCGGAGCCTGAAACTGGTGCCAGGGGGACCCTTGCGGACACAACATTTAGTGCCCAGTCCATAAAACAAAGGGGCGGTGCCTGAAACTGGTTCCAGGGGGTCCATTATGGCCTCTACAACTAGTGCCCAGTCTAATAAACAATCGGCCTGAGCCTGAAACTAGTACCGGGGGTCACCTGCGATCCCCTTGTCTAGTGCCCAGTCCAAAAAACAAAAGGCTGGTGCCTGAAACTGGTGCCAGGGGGTCCCTTGTGGCCCCTACAACTAGTGCCCAGTCTAACAAACAATTGTACGGAGCCTTAAACTGGTGTTAGGGTGTCAACTATGACCCCCACGTCTAGTGCCCAGTCTAATAAAAATAGGCCAGAGCCCCAAACTGGTGCCCAGGGGTCCCTTGCGGCCCCAACGTCTAGTGCCCAGTCTAACAAACAATAGGCCGGAGCCTGAAACAGGTGCCAGGGGGTCCCGTTTGGCCCCTACAACTAGTGCCCAGTCTAACAAACAAAAGGCCAGTGCCTGAAACTGGTGCCAGGTGGTCAACTGCGGCCCCCACAAGTAGTGCCCACTCTAACAACCGGCCTGAATACGAAACTGGTGCTAAGGGGTTACCTGTAACCCCCACGTCTAGTGCCTAATCTAGAAAACAAAAGGCCAGAGTCTCAAACTGGTGCCAGGGGGTCCCTTGTGGCCCCTACGTCTAGTGCCCAGTGTAACAAACAATTGCCCTGAGCCTGAAACTGGTGCCAGGGGTTCCCGTTTGGCCCCTACAACTAGTGCCCAGTCTAACAAACAATCGGCCTGAGCCTGAAACTAGTACCGGGGGTCACCTGCGATCCCCTTGTCTAGTGCCCAGTCCAAAAAACAAAAGGCTGGTGCCTGAAACTGGTGCCTGGGGGTCCCTTGTGGCCCCTACAACTAGTGCCCAGTCTAACAAACAATTGTCCGGAACCTTAAACTCGTGTTAGGGTGTCAACTATGACCCCCACGTCTAGTGCCCAGTCTAATAAAAATAGGCCGGCGCCCCAAACTGGTGCCCAGGGGTCCCTTGCGGCCCCAACGTCTAGTGCCCAGTCTAACAAACAATAGGCCGAAGCCTGAAACTGGTGCCAGGGGGTCCCGTTTGGACCCTACAACTAGTGCCCAGTCTAACAAACAATCGGCCTGAGCCTGAAACTAGTACCGGGGGTCACCTGTGATCCCCTTGTCTAGTGCCCAGTCCATAAAACAAAAGGCTGGTGCCTGAAACTGGTGCCAGGGGGGTCCCTTGTGGTCCCTACAACTAGTGCCCAGTCTAACAAACAATCGTCCGGAGCCTGAAACTGGTGTTAGGGTGTCAACTACGACCCCCACGTTTAGTGCCCAGTCTAATAAAAACGTCCGGAGCCCCAAACTGGTGCCCAGGGGTCCCTTGCGGCCCCAACTTCTAGTGCCCAGTCTAACAAACAATAGGCCCGAGCCTGAAACTGGTGCCAGGGGGTCCCGTTTGGCCCCTACAACTAGTGCCCAGTCTAACAAACAAAAGGCCAGTGCCTGAAACTGGTGCCAGGTGGTCAACTGCGGCCCCCACAAGTAGTGCCCACTCTAACAACCGGCCTGAATACGAAACTGGTGCTAGGGGGTTACCTGTAACCCCCACGTCTAGTGCCTAATCTAGAAAACAAAAGGCCGGAGTCTGAAACTGGTGCCAGGGGGTCCCTTGTGGCCCCTACGTCTAGTGCCCAGTGTAACAAACAATTGCCCTGAGCCTGAAACTGCTGCCAGGGGGTCCCTTGTGGCTCCTACAACTAGTGCCCAGTCTAACAAACAATCGGCCTGAGCCTGAAACTAGTACCGGGGGTCACCTGCGATCCCCTTGTCTAGTGCCCAGTCCAAAAACAAAAGGCTGGTGCCTGAAACTGGTGCCAGGGGGTCCCTTGTGGCCCCTACAACTAGTGCCAAGTCTAACAAACAATCATCTGGAGCCTTAAACTGGTGTTAGGGTGTCAACTATGACCCCCACGTCTAGTGCCGAGTCTAATAAAAACAGGCCGGAGCCCCAAACTAGTGCCCAGGGGACCCTTGCGGCCCCAACGTCTAGTGCCCATTCTAACAAACAATAGGCCGGAGCCTGAAACTGGTGCCAGGGGGTCCCGTTTGGCCCCTACAACTAGTGCCCAGTCTAACAAACAATCGGCCTGAGCCTGAAACTAGTACCGGGGGTCACCTGCGATCCCCTTGTCTAGTGCCCAGTCCAAAAAAACAAAAGGCTGGTGCCTGAAACTGGTGCCAGGGGGTCCCTTGTGGCCCCTACAACTAGTGCTCAGTCTAACAAACAATCGTCTGGAGCCTGAAACTGGTGTTAGGGTGTCAACTACGACCCCCACGTCTAGTGCCCAGTCTAATAAAAACAGGCCGGGCCCCAAACTGGTGCCCAGGGGTCCCTTGTGGCCCCAACGTCTAGTGCCCAGTCTAACAAACAATAGGCCGGAGCCTGAAACTGGTGCCAGGGGGTCCCGTTTGGCCCCTACAACTAGTGCCCAGTCTAAAAAACAAAAGGCCAGTGCCTGAAACTGGTGCCAGGTGGTCAACTGCGGCCCCCACAAGTAGTGCCCACTCTATCAACCGGCCTGAATACGAAACTGGTGCTAGGGGGTTACCTGTAACCCCCACGTCTAGTGCCTAATCTAGAAAACAAAAGGCCGGAGTCTGAAACTGGTGCCAGGGGGTCCCTTGTGGCCCCTACGTCTAGTGCCCAGTGTAACAAACAATTGCCCTGAGCCTGAAACTGGTGCCAGGGGGTCCCTTGTGGCCCCTACAACTAGTGCCCAGTCTAACAAACAATCGGCCTGAGCCTGAAACTAATACCGTGGGTCACCTGCGATCCCCTTGTCTAGTGCCCAGTCCAAAAAACAAAAAGCCGGTGCCTGAAACTGGTGCCAGGGGGTCCCTTGTGGCCCCTGCAACTAGTGCCCAGTCTAACAAACAATCGTCCGGAGCCTGAAACTGGTGTTAGGGTGTCAACTACGACCCCCACGTCTAGTGCCCAGTCTAATAAAAACAGTCCGGAGCCCCAAACTGGTGCCCAGGGGTCCCTTGCGTCCCCAACGTCTAGTGCCCAGTCTAACAAAAAATAGGCCGGAGCCTGAAACTGGTGCCAGGGGGTCCCGTTTGGCCCCTACAACTAGTGCCCAGTCTAACAAACAAAAGGCCAGTGCCTGAAACTGGTGCCAGGTGGTCAACTGCGGCCCCCACAAGTAGTGCCCACTCTAACAACCGACCTGAATACGAAACTGGTGCTAGGGGGTTACCTGTAACCCCCACGTCTAGTGCCTAATCTAGAA
The DNA here is from genome assembly GCF_028390025.1 of Pseudophryne corroboree. Classification (NCBI taxonomy): domain Eukaryota; kingdom Metazoa; phylum Chordata; class Amphibia; order Anura; family Myobatrachidae; genus Pseudophryne; species Pseudophryne corroboree. The sequence continues at coordinate 89,719 of NW_026967976.1, forward strand.
AACAAAAGGCCGGAGTCTGAAACTGGTGCCAGGGGGTCCCTTGTGGTCCCTACGTCTAGTGCCCAGTGTAACAAACAATTGCCCTGAGCCTGAAACTGGTGCCAGGGGGTCCCTTGTGGCCCCTACAACTAGTGCCCAGTCTAACAAACAATCGGCCTGAGCCTGAAACTAATACCGGGGGTCACCTGCGATCCCCTTGTCTAGTGCCCAGTCCGAAAAACAAAAGGCCGGTGCCTGAAACTGGTGCCAGGGGGTCCCTTGTGGCCCCTGCAACTAGTGCCCAGTCTAACAAACAATCATCTGGAGCCTTAAACTGGTGTTAGGGTGTCAACTATGACCCCCAAGTATAGTGCCCAGTCTAATAAAAACAGGCCGGAGACCCAAACTGGTGCCCAGGGTCCCTCGCGGCCCCAACATCTAGTGCCCAGTCTAACAAACAATAGGCCGGAGCCTGAAACTGGTTCCAGGGGGTCCATTATGGCCTCTACAACTAGTGCCCAGTCTAATAAACAATCGGCCTGAGCCTGAAACTAGTACCGGGGGTCACCTGCGATCCCCTTGTCTAGTGCCCAGTCCAAAAAACAAAAGGCTGGTGCCTGAAACTGGTGCCAGGGGGTCCCTTGTGGCCCCTACAACTAGTGCCCAGTCTAACAAACAATTGTACGGAGCCTTAAACTGGTGTTAGGGTGTCAACTATGACCCCCACGTCTAGTGCCCAGTCTAATAAAAATAGGCCAGAGCCCCAAACTGGTGCCCAGGGGTCCCTTGCGGCCCCAACGTCTAGTGCCCAGTCTAACAAACAATAGGCCGGAGCCTGAAACAGGTGCCAGGGGGTCCCGTTTGGCCCCTACAACTAGTGCCCAGTCTAACAAACAAAAGGCCAGTGCCTGAAACTGGTGCCAGGTGGTCAACTGCGGCCCCCACAAGTAGTGCCCACTCTAACAACCGGCCTGAATACGAAACTGGTGCTAAGGGGTTACCTGTAACCCCCACGTCTAGTGCCTAATCTAGAAAACAAAAGGCCAGAGTCTCAAACTGGTGCCAGGGGGTCCCTTGTGGCCCCTACGTCTAGTGCCCAGTGTAACAAACAATTGCCCTGAGCCTGAAACTGGTGCCAGGGGTTCCCGTTTGGCCCCTACAACTAGTGCCCAGTCTAACAAACAATCGGCCTGAGCCTGAAACTAGTACCGGGGGTCACCTGCGATCCCCTTGTCTAGTGCCCAGTCCAAAAAACAAAAGGCTGGTGCCTGAAACTGGTGCCTGGGGGTCCCTTGTGGCCCCTACAACTAGTGCCCAGTCTAACAAACAATTGTCCGGAACCTTAAACTCGTGTTAGGGTGTCAACTATGACCCCCACGTCTAGTGCCCAGTCTAATAAAAATAGGCCGGCGCCCCAAACTGGTGCCCAGGGGTCCCTTGCGGCCCCAACGTCTAGTGCCCAGTCTAACAAACAATAGGCCGAAGCCTGAAACTGGTGCCAGGGGGTCCCGTTTGGACCCTACAACTAGTGCCCAGTCTAACAAACAATCGGCCTGAGCCTGAAACTAGTACCGGGGGTCACCTGTGATCCCCTTGTCTAGTGCCCAGTCCATAAAACAAAAGGCTGGTGCCTGAAACTGGTGCCAGGGGGTCCCTTGTGGTCCCTACAACTAGTGCCCAGTCTAACAAACAATCGTCCGGAGCCTGAAACTGGTGTTAGGGTGTCAACTACGACCCCCACGTTTAGTGCCCAGTCTAATAAAAACGTCCGGAGCCCCAAACTGGTGCCCAGGGGTCCCTTGCGGCCCCAACTTCTAGTGCCCAGTCTAACAAACAATAGGCCCGAGCCTGAAACTGGTGCCAGGGGGTCCCGTTTGGCCCCTACAACTAGTGCCCAGTCTAACAAACAAAAGGCCAGTGCCTGAAACTGGTGCCAGGTGGTCAACTGCGGCCCCCACAAGTAGTGCCCACTCTAACAACCGGCCTGAATACGAAACTGGTGCTAGGGGGTTACCTGTAACCCCCACGTCTAGTGCCTAATCTAGAAAACAAAAGGCCGGAGTCTCAAACTGGTGCCAGGGGGTCCCTTGTGGCCCCTACGTCTAGTGCCCAGTTTAACAAACAATTGCCCTGAGCCTGAAACTGCTGCCAGGGGGTCCCTTGTGGCCCCTACAACTAGTGCCCAGTCTAACAAACAATCGGCCTGAGCCTGAAACTAGTACCGGGGGTCACCTGCGATCCCCTTGTCTAGTTCCCAGTCCAAAAAACAAAAGGCTGGTGCCTGAAACAGGTGCCAGGGGGTCCCTTGTGGCCCCTACAACTAGTGCCCTGTCTAACAAACAATCGTCTGGAGCCTGAAACTGGTGTTAGGGTGTCAACTATGACCCCCACGTCTAGTGGCGAGTCTGATAAAAACAGGCCGGAGCCCCAAACTGGTGCCCAGGGGTCCCTTGCGGCCCCAACGTCTAGTGCCCAGTCTAACAAACAATAGGCCGAAGCCTGAAACTGGTGCCAGGGGGTCCCGTTTGGCCCCTACAACTAGTGCCCAGTCTAACAAATAAAAGGCCAGTGCCTGAAACTGGTGCCAGGTGGTCAACTGCGGCCCCCACAAGTAGTGCCCACTCTAACAACCGGCATGAATACGAAATTGGTGCTAGGGGGTTACCTGTAACCCCCACGTCTATTGCCTAATCTAGAAAACAAAAGGCCGGAGTCTGAAACTGGTGCCAGGGGCACCCTTGTGGCCCCTACGTCTAGTGCCCAGTGTAACAAACAATTGCCCTGAGCCTGAAACTGGTGCCCAGGGGTCCCTTGCGGCCCCAACGTCTAGTGCCCAGTCTAACAAACAATAGGCCGGAGCCTAAAACTGGTGCCAGGGGGTCCCGTTTGGCCCCTACAACTAGTGCCCAGTCTAACAAACAAAAGGCCAGTGCCTGAAACTGGTGCCAGGTGGTCAACTGCGGCCCCCACAAGTAGTGCCCACTCTAACAACCGGCCTGAATACGAAACTGGTGCTAGGGGGTTACCTGTAACCCCCACGTCTAGTGCCTAATCTAGAAAACAAAAGGCCGGAGTCTGAAACTGGTGCCAGGGGGTCCCTTGTGGCCCCTACGTCTAGTGCCCAGTGTAACAAACAATTGCCCTGAGCCTGAAACTGCTGCCAGGGGGTCCCTTGTGGCCCCTACAACTAGTGCCCAGTCTAACAAACAATCGGCCTGAGCCTGAAACTAGTACCGGGGGTCACCTGCGATCCCCTTGTCTAGTGCCCAGTCCAAAAACAAAAGGCTGGTGCCTGAAACTGGTGCCAGGGGGTCCCTTGTGGCCCCTACAACTAGTGCCAAGTCTAACAAACAATCGTCTGGAGCCTTAAACTGGTGTTAGGGTGTCAACTATGACCCCCACGTCTAGTGCCGAGTCTAATAAAAACAGGCCGGAGCCCCAAACTAGTGCCCAGGGGACCCTTGCGGCCCCAACGTCTAGTGCCCATTCTAACAAACAATAGGCCGGAGCCTGAAACTGGTGCCAGGGGGTCCCGTTTGGCCCCTACAACTAGTGCCCAGTCTAACAAACAATCGGCCTGAGCCTGAAACTAGTACCGGGGGTCACCTGCGATCCCCTTGTCTAGTGCCCAGTCCAAAAAAACAAAAGGCTGGTGCCTGAAACTGGTGCCAGGGGGTCCCTTGTGGCCCCTACAACTAGTGCTCAGTCTAACAAACAATCGTCTGGAGCCTGAAACTGGTGTTAGGGTGTCAACTACGACCCCCACGTCTAGTGCCCAGTCTAATAAAAACAGGCCGGGCCCCAAACTGGTGCCCAGGGGTCCCTTGTGGCCCCAACGTCTAGTGCCCAGTCTAACAAACAATAGGCCGGAGCCTGAAACTGGTGCCAGGGGGTCCCGTTTGGCCCCTACAACTAGTGCCCAGTCTAAAAAACAAAAGGCCAGTGCCTGAAACTGGTGCCAGGTGGTCAACTGCGGCCCCCACAAGTAGTGCCCACTCTATCAACCGGCCTGAATACGAAACTGGTGCTAGGGGGTTACCTGTAACCCCCACGTCTAGTGCCTAATCTAGAAAACAAAAGGCCGGAGTCTGAAACTGGTGCCAAGGGGACCCATGTGGCCCCTACGTCTAGTGCCCAGTGTAACAAACAATTGCCCTGAGCCTGAAACTGGTGCCCAGGGGTACCTTGCGGCCCCAACGTCTAGTGCCCATTCTAACAAACAATAGGCCGGAGCCTGAAACTGGTGCCAGAGGGTCCCGTTTGGCCCCTACAACTAGTGCCCAGTCTAACAAACAATCGGCCTGAGCCTGAAACTAGTACCGGGGGTCACCTGCGATCCCCTTGTCTAGTGCCCAGTCCAAAAAAACAAAAGGCTGGTGCCTGAAACTGGTGCCAGGGGGTCCCTTGTGGCCCCTACAACTAGTGCTCAGTCTAACAAACAATCGTCTGGAGCCTGAAACTGGTGTTAGGGTGTCAACTACGACCCCCACGTCTAGTGCCCAGTCTAATAAAAACAGGCCGGGCCCCAAACTGGTGCCCAGGGGTCCCTTGTGGCCCCAACGTCTAGTGCCCAGTCTAACAAACAATAGGCCGGAGCCTGAAACTGGTGCCAGGGGGTCCCGTTTGGCCCCTACAACTAGTGCCCAGTCTAAAAAACAAAAGGCCAGTGCCTGAAACTGGTGCCAGGTGGTCAACTGCGGCCCCCACAAGTAGTGCCCACTCTATCAACCGGCCTGAATACGAAACTGGTGCTAGGGGGTTACCTGTAACCCCCACGTCTAGTGCCTAATCTAGAAAACAAAAGGCCGGAGTCTGAAACTGGTGCCAGGGGGACCCATGTGGCCCCTACGTCTAGTGCCCAGTGTAACAAACAATTGCCCTGAGCCTGAAACTGGTGCCCAGGGGTCCCTTGCGGCCCCAACGTCTAGTGCCCAGTCTAACAAACAATAGGCCGGAGCCTGAAACTGGTGCCAGGGGGTCCCGTTTGGCCCCTACAACTAGTACCCAGTCTAACAAACAAAAGGCCAGTGCCTGAAACTGGTGCCAGGTGGTCAACTACGGCCCCCACAAGTAGTGCCCACTCTAACAACCGGCCTGAATACGAAACTGGTGCTAGGGGGTTACCTGTAACCCCCACGTCTAGTGCCTAATCTAGAAAACAAAAGGCCGGAGTCTGAAACTGGTGCCAGGGGGTCCCTTGTGGTCCCTACGTCTAGTGCCCAGTGTAACAAACAATTGCCCTGAGCCTGAAACTGGTGCCAGGGGGTCCCTTGTGGCCCCTACAACTAGTGCCTAGTCTAACAAACAATCGGCCTGAGCCTGAAACTAGTGCCAGGGGGTCACCTGCGATCCCCTTGTCTAGTATCCAGTCCAAAAAACAATAGGCTGGTGCCTGAAACTGGTGCCAGGGGGTCCCTTGTGGCCCCTACAGCTAGTGCCCAGTCTAACAAACAATTGTCCGGAGCCTGAAACTGGTGTTAGGGTGTCAACTACGACCCCCACGTCTAGTGCCCAGTCTAATATAAAAAGACCGGAGCACCAAACTGGTGCCCAGGGGTCCCTTGCGGCCCCAACGTCTCGTGCCCAGTCTAACAAACAATCATCCGGAGACAGAAGCTGGTGCCAGGGGGTCCCTTTTGGCACCTACAACTAGTGCCCAGTCTAACAAGCAATAGGCCGGAGCCCCAAACTGGTGCCAGGGGGACCCTTGCGGCCACAACATTAAGTGCCCCGTCCAAAATACAATAGACTGGTGCCTTAAACTGGTGCCAGGGGGTCCCTTGTGGCCCCTACAACTAGTGCCCAGTCCAAAAAATTAAAGGCTGGTGCCTAAATTTGGTGCCAGGGGGTCCCTTGTAGCCCCTACAACTAGTGCCCAGTCTAACAAACAAAAGGCCGGGGCCTGAAACTGGTGCCAGGAAGACCCTTGCGGACACAACATTTAGTGCCCAGTCCAAAAAACAAAGGGGCGGTGCCTGAAACTGGTGCCAGGGGGTCCATTATGGCCTCTACAACTAGTGCCCAGTCTAACAAACAATCGGCCTGAGCCTGAAACTAGTACCGGGGGTCACCTGCGATCCCCTTGTCTAGTGCCCAGTCCAAAAAACAAAAGGCTAGTGCCTGAAACTGGTGCCAGGGGGTCCCTTGTGGCCCCTACAACTAGTGCCCAGTCTAACAAACAATTGTACGGAGCCTTAAACTGGTGTTAGGGTGTCAACTATGACCCCCACGTCTAGTGCCCAGTCTAATAAAAATAGGCCGGAGCCCCAAACTGGTGCCCAGGGGTCCCTTGCGGCCCCAATGTCTAGTGCCCAGTCTAACAAACAATAGGCCGGAGCCTGAAACTGGTGCCAGGGGGTCCCGTTTGGCCCCTACAACTAGTGCCCAGTCTAACAAGCAATAGGCCGGAGCCCCAAACTGGTGCCAGGGGGACCCTTGCGGCCACAACATTAAGTGCCCCGTCCAAAATACAATAGACTGGTGCCTTAAACTGGTGCCAGGGGGTCCCTTGTGGCCCCTACAACTAGTGCCCAGTCCAAAAAATTAAAGGCTGGTGCCTAAATTTGGTGCCAGGGGGTCCCTTGTAGCCCCTACAACTAGTGCCCAGTCTAACAAACAAAAGGCCGGGGCCTGAAACTGGTGCCAGGAAGACCCTTGCGGACACAACATTTAGTGCCCAGTCCAAAAAACAAAGGGGCGGTGCCTGAAACTGGTGCCAGGGGGTCCATTATGGCCTCTACAACTAGTGCCCAGTCTAACAAACAATCGGCCTGAGCCTGAAACTAGTACCGGGGGTCACCTGCGATCCCCTTGTCTAGTGCCCAGTCCAAAAAACAAAAGGCTGGTGCCTGAAACTGGTGCCAGGGGGTCCCTTGTGGCCCCTACAACTAGTGCCCTGTCTAACAAACAATCGTCTGGAGCCTTAAACTGGTGTTAGGGTGTCAACTATGACCCCCACGTCTAGTGCCGAGTCTAATAAAAACAAAAGGCCGGAGCCCCAAACTGGTGCCCAGGGGTCCCTTGCGGCCCCAACGTCTAGTGCCCAGTCTAACAAACAATAGGCCGGAGCCTGAAACTGGTGCCAGGGGGTCCCGTTTGGCCCCTACAACTAGTGCCCAGTCTAACAAACAATCGGCCTGAGCCTGAAACTAGTACCGGGGGTCACCTGTGATCCCCTTGTCTAGTGCCCAGTCCATAAAACAAAAGGCTGGTGCCTGAAACTGGTGCCAGGGGGTCCCTTGTGGTCCCTACAACTAGTGCCCAGTCTAACAAACAATCGTCCGGAGCCTGAAACTGGTGTTAGGGTGTCAACTACGACCCCCACGTTTAGTGCCCAGTCTAATAAAAACCGGCCGGAGCCCCAAACTGGTGCCCAGGGGTCCCTTGCGGCCCCAACGTCTAGTGCCCAGTCTAACAAACAATAGGCCGGAGCCTGAAACTGGGGCCAGGGGGTCCCGTTTGGCCCCTACAACTAGTGCCCAGTCTAACAAACAAAAGGCCAGTGCCTGAAACTGGTGCCAGGTGGTCAACTGCGGCCCCCACAAGTAGTGCCCACTCTAACAACCGGCCTGAATACGAAACTGGTGCTAGGGGGTTACCTGTAACCCCCACGTCTAGTGCCTAATCTAGAAAACAAAAGGCCGGAGTCTCAAACTGGTGCCAGGGGGTCCCTTGTGGCCCCTACGTCTAGTGCCCAGTGTAACAAACAATTGCCCTGAGCCTGAAACTGCTGCCAGGGGGTCCCTTGTGGCCCCTACAACTAGTGCCCAGTCTAACAGACAATCGGCCTGAGCCTGAAACTAGTACCGGGGGTCACCTGCGATCCCCTTGTCTAGTGCCCAGTCCAAAAAACAAAAGGCTGGTGCCTGAAACTGGTGCCAGGGGGTCCCTTGTGGCCCCTACAACTAGTGCCCAGTCTAACAAACAATCGTCTGGAGCCTTAAACTGGTGTTAGGGTGTCAACTATGACCCCCACGTCTAGTGCCGAGTCTAATAAAAACAGGCCGGAGCCCCAAACTGGTGCCCAGGGGTCCCTTGCGGCCCCAACGTCTAGTACCCATTCTAACAAACAATAGGCCGGAGCCTGAAACTGCTGCCAGGGGGTCCCGTTTGGCCCCTACAACTAGTGCCCAATCTAACAAACAATCGGCCTCAACCTGAAACTAGCACCGGGGTCACCTGTGATCCCCTTGTCTAGTGCCCAGTCCATAAAACAAAAGGCTGGTGCCTGAAACTGGTCCCAGGGGGTCCCTTGTGGCCCCTACAACTAGTGCCCACTCTAACAAACAATAGGCCGGAGCCTGAAACTGGTGCCAGGGGGTCCCGTTTAGCCCCTACAACTAGTGCCCAGTCTAACAAACAATCGGCCTCAGCCTGAAACTAGCACCGGGGTCACCTGTGATCCCCTTGTCTAGTGCCCAGTCCATAAAACAAAAGGCTGGTGCCTGAAACTGGTCCCAGGGGGTCCCTTGTGGCCCCTACAACTAGTGCCCACTCTAACAAACAAAAGGCCAGTGCCTGAAACTGGTGCCAGGTGGTCAACTGCGGCCCCCACAAGTAGTGCCCACTCTAACAACCGGCCTGAATATGAAACTGGTGCTAGGGGGTTACCTGTAACCCCCACGTCTAGTGCCTAATCTAGAAAACAAAAGGCCGGAGTCTCAAACTGGTGCCAGGGGGTCCCTTGTGGCCCCTACGTCTAGTGCCCAGTGTAACAAACAATTGCCCTGAGCCTGAAACTGCTGCCAGGGGGTCCCTTGTGGCCCCTACAACTAGTGCCCAGTCTAACAACCAATCGGCCTGAGCCTGAAACTAGTACCGGGGGTCACCTGCGATCCCCTTGTCTAGTGCCCAGTCCAAAAAACAAAAGGCTGGTGCCTGAAACTGGTGCCAGGGGGTCCCTTGTGGCCCCTACAACTAGTGCCCAGTCTAACAAACAATCGTCTGGAGCCTTAAACTGGTGTTAGGGTGTCAACTATGACCCCCACGTCTAGTGCCGAGTCTAATAAAAACAGGCCGGAGCCCCAAACTGGTGCCCAGGGGTCCCTTGCGGCCCCAACGTCTAGTGCTCATTCTAATAAACAATAGGCCGGAGCCTGAAACTGGTGCCAGGGGGTCCCGTTTGGCCTCTACAACTAGTGCCCAGTCTAACAAACAATCGGCCTGAGCCTGAAACTAGTACCGGGGGTCATCTGCGATCCCCTTGTCTAGTGCCCAGTCCAAAAAACAAAAGGCTGGTGCCTGAAACTGGTGCCAGCGGGTCCCTTGTGGCCCCTACAACTAGTGCTCAGTCTAACAAACAATCGTCTGGAGCCTGAAACTGGTGTTAGGGTGTCAACTATGACCCCCACGTTTAGTGCCCAGTCTAATAAAAACCGGCCGGAGCCCCAAACTGGTGCCCAGGGTGTCCCTTGCGGCCCCAACGTCTAGTGCCCAGTCTAACAAACAATAGGCCGGAGCCTGAAACTGGTGCCAGGGGGTCCCGTTTGGCCCCTACAACTAGTGCCCAGTCTAACAAACAAAAGGCCAGTGCCTGAAACTGGTGCCAGGTGGTCAACTGCGGCCCCCACAAGTAGTGCCCACTCTAACAACCGGCCTGAATACGAAACTGGTGCTAGGGGGTTACCTGTAACCCCCACGTCTAGTGCCTAATCTTGAAAACAAAAGGCCGGAGTCTCAAACTGGTGCCAGGGGGTCCCTTGTGGCCCCTACGTCTAGTGCCCAGTGTAACAAACAATTGCCCTGAGCCTGAAACTGCTGCCAGGGGGTCCCTTGTGGCCCCTACAACTAGTGCCCAGTCTAACAAACAATCGGCCTGAGCCTGAAACTAGTACCGGGGGTCACCTGCGATCCCCTTGTCTAGTGCCCAGTCCAAAAAACAAAGGGCTGGTGCCTGAAACTGGTGCCAGGGGGTCCCTTGTGGCCCCTACAACTAGTGCCCTGTCTAACAAACAATCGTCTGGAGCCTTAAACTGGTGTTAGGGTGTCAACTATGACCCCCACGTCTAGTGCCGAGTCTAATAAAAACAGGCCGGAGCCCCAAACTGGTGCCCAGGGGTCCCTTGCGGCCCCAACGTCTAGTGCCCAGTCTAACAAACAATAGGCCGGAGCCTGAAACTGGTGCCAGGGGGTCCCGTTTGGCCCCTACAACTAGTGCCCAGTCTAACAAACAATCGGCCTGAGACTGAAACTAGTACCGGGGGTCACCTGCGATCCCCTTGTCTAGTGCCCAGTCCAAAAAACAAAAGGCTGGAGCCTGAAACTGGTGCCTGGGGGTCCATTGTGGCCCCTACAACTAGTGCCCAGTCTAACAAACAATTGTCCGGAACCTTAAACTGGTGTTAGGGTGTCAACTATGACCCCCACGTCTAGTGCCCAGTCTAATAAAAATAGGCCGGCGCCCCAAACTGGTGCCCAGGGGTCCCTTGCGGCCCCAACGTCTAGTGCCCAGTCTAACAAACAATAGGCCGGAGCCTGAAACTGGTGCCAGGGGGTCCCGTTTGGCCCCTACAACTAGTGCCCAGTCTAAAAAATAATCGGCCTGAGCCTGAAACTAGTACCGGGGGTCACCTGTGATCCCCTTGTCTAGTGCCCAGTCCATAAAACAAAAGGCTGGTGCCTGAAACTGGTGCCAGGGGGTCCCTTGTGGTCCCTACAACTAGTGCCCAGTCTAACAAACAATCGTCCGGAGCCTGAAACTGGTGTTAGGGTGTCAACTACGACCCCCACGTTTAGTGCCCAGTCTAATAAAAACCGTCCGGAGCCCCAAACTGGTGCCCAGGGGGCCCTTGCGGCCCCAACGTCTAGTGCCCAGTCTAACAAACAATAGGCCGGAGCCTGAAACTGGTGCCAGGGGGTCCCGTTTGGCCCCTACAACTAGTGCCCAGTCTAACAAACAAAAGGCCAGTGCCTGAAACTGGTGCCAGGTGGTCAACTGCGGCCCCCACAAGTAGTGCCCACTCTAACAACCGGCCTGAATACGAAACTGGTGCTAGGGGGTTACCTGTAACCCCCACGTCTAGTGCCTAATCTAGAAAACAAAAGGCCGGAGTCTCAAACTGGTGCCAGGGGGTCCCTTGTGGCCCCTACGTCTAGTGCCCAGTGTAACAAACAATTGCCCTGAGCCTGAAACTGCTGCCAGGGGGTCCCTTGTGGCCCCTACAACTAGTGCCCAGTCTAACAAACAATCGGCCTGAGCCTGAAACTAGTACCGGGGGTCACCTGCGATCCCCTTGTCTAGTGCCCAGTCCAAAAAACAAAAGGCTGGTGCCTGAAACTGGTGCCAGCGGGTCCCTTGTGGCCCCTACAACTAGTGCTCAGTCTAACAAACAATCGTCTGGAGCCTGAAACTGGTGTTAGGGTGTCAACTATGACCCCCACGTTTAGTGCCCAGTCTAATAAAAACCGGCCGGAGCCCCAAACTGGTGCCCAGGGGTCCCTTGCGGCCCCAACGTCTAGTGCCCAGTCTAACAAACAATAGGCCGGAGCCTGAAACTGGTGCCAGGGGGTCCCGTTTGGCCCCTACAACTAGTGCCCAGTCTAACAAACAAAAGGCCAGTGCCTGAAACTGGTGCCAGGTGGTCAACTGCGGCCCCCACAAGTAGTGCCCACTCTAACAACCGGCCTGAATACGAAACTGGTGCTAGGGGGTTACCTGTAACCCCCACGTCTAGTGCCTAATCTAGAAAACAAAAGGCCGGAGTCTCAAACTGGTGCCAGGGGGTCCCTTGTGGCCCCTACGTCTAGTGCCCAGTGTAACAAACAATTGACCTGAGCCTGAAACTGCTGCCAGGGGGTCCCTTGTGGCCCCTACAACTAGTGCCCAGTCTAACAAACAATCGGCCTGAGCCTGAAACTAGTACCGGGGGTCACCTGCGATCCCCTTGTCTAGTGCCCAGTCCAAAAAACAAAGGGCTGGTGCCTGAAACTGGTGCCAGGGGGTCCCTTGTGGCCCCTACAACTAGTGCCCTGTCTAACAAACAATCGTCTGGAGCCTTAAACTGGTGTTAGGGTGTCAACTATGACCCCCACGTCTAGTGCCGAGTCTAATAAAAACAGGCCGGAGCCCCAAACTGGTGCCCAGGGGTCCCTTGCGGCCCCAACGTCTAGTGCCCAGTCTAACAAACAATAGGCCGGAGCCTGAAACTGGTGCCAGGGGGTCCCGTTTGGCCCCTACAACTAGTGCCCAGTCTAACAAACAATCGGCCTGAGACTGAAACTAGTACCGGGGGTCACCTGCGATCCCCTTGTCTAGTGCCCAGTCCAAAAAACAAAAGGCTGGTGCCTGAAGCTGGTGCCTGGGGGTCCATTGTGGCCCCTACAACTAGTGCCCAGTCTAACAAACAATTGTCCGGAACCTTAAACTGGTGTTAGGGTGTCAACTATGACCCCCACGTCTAGTGCCCAGTCTAATAAAAATAGGCCGGCGCCCCAAACTGGTGCCCAGGGGTCCCTTGCGGCCCCATCGTCTAGTGCCCAGTCTAACAAACAATAGGCCGGAGCCTGAAACTGGTGCCAGGGGGTCCCGTTTGGCTCCTACAACTAGTGCCCAATCTAACAAACAATCGGCCTGAGCCTGAAACTAGTACCGGGGTCACCTGTGATCACCTTGTCTAGTGCCCAGTCCATAAAACAAAAGGCTGGTGCCTGAAACTGGTCCCAGGGGGTCCCTTGTGGCCCCTACAACTAGTGCCCAGTCTAACAAACAATCGTCCGGAGCCTGAAACTGGTGTTAGGGTGTCAACTACGACCCCCACGTCTAGTGCCCAGTCTAATAAAAACAGGCCGGAGCCCCAAACTGGTGCCCAGGGGTCCCTTGCGGCCCCAACGTCTAGTGCCCAGTCTAACAAACAATAGGCCGGAGCCTGAAACTGGTGCCAGGGGGTCCCGTTTAGCCCCTACAACTAGTGCCCAGTCTAACAAACAAAAGGCCAGTGCCTGAAACTGGTGCCAGGTGGTCAACTGCGGCCCCCACAAGTAGTGCCCACTCTAACAACCGGCCTGAATATGAAACTGGTGCTAGGGGGTTACCTGTAACCCCCACGTCTAGTGCCTAATCTAGAAAACAAAAGGCCGGAGTCTCAAACTGGTGCCAGGGGGTCCCTTGTGGCCCCTACGTCTAGTGCCCAGTGTAACAAACAATTGCCCTGAGCCTGAAACTGCTGCCAGGGGGTCCCTTGTGGCCCATACAACTAGTGCCCAGTCTAACAAACAATCGGCCTGAGCCTGAAACTAGTACCGGGGGTCACCTGCGATCCCCTTGTCTAGTGCCCAGTCCAAAAAACAAAAGGCTGGTGCCTGAAACTGGTGCCAGGGGGTCCCTTGTGGCCCCTACAACTAGTGCCCAGTCTAACAAACAATCGTCTGGAGCCTTAAACTGGTGTTAGGGTGTCAACTATGACCCCCACGTCTAGTGCCGAGTCTAATAAAAACAGGCCGGAGACCCAAACTGGTGCCCAGGGGTCCCTTGCGGCCCCAACGTCTAGTGCTCATTCTAATAAACAATAGGCCGGAGCCTGAAACTGGTGCCAGGGGGTCCCGTTTGGCCTCTACAACTAGTGCCCAGTCTAACAAACAATCGGCCTGAGCCTGAAACTAGTACCGGGGGTCATCTGCGATCCCCTTTTCTAGTGCCCAGTCCAAAAAACAAAAGGCTGGTGCCTGAAACTGGTGCCAGCGGGTCCCTTGTGGCCCCTACAACTAGTGCTCAGTCTAACAAACAATCGTCTGGAGCCTGAAACTGGTGTTAGGGTGTCAACTATGACCCCCACGTTTAGTGCCCAGTCTAATAAAAACCGTCCGGAGCCCCAAACTGGTGCCCAGGGTGTCCCTTGCGGCCCCAACGTCTAGTGCCCAGTCTAACAAACAATAGGCCGGAGCCTGAAACTGGTGCCAGGGGGTCCCGTTTGGCCCCTACAACTAGTGCCCAGTCTAACAAACAAAAGGCCAGTGCCTGAAACTGGTGCCAGGTGGTCAACTGCGGCCCCCACAAGTAGTGCCCACTCTAACAACCGGCCTGAATACGAAACTGGTGCTAGGGGGTTACCTGTAACCCCCACGTCTAGTGCCTAATCTAGAAAACAAAAGGCCGGAGTCTCAAACTGGTGCCAGGGGGTCCCTTGTGGCCCCTACGTCTAGTGCCCAGTGTAACAAACAATTGCCCTGAGCCTGAAACTGCTGCCAAGGGGTCCCTTGTGGCCCCTACAACTAGTGCCCAGTCTAACAAACAATCGGCCTGAGCCTGAAACTAGTACCGGGGGTCACCTGCGATCCCCTTGTCTAGTGCCCAGTCCAAAAAACAAAAGGCTGGTGCCTGAAACTGGTGCCAGGGGGTCCCTTGTGGCCCCTACAACTAGTGCCCTGTCTAACAAACAATCGTCTGGAGCCTTAAACTGGTGTTAGGGTGTCAACTATGACCCCCACGTCTAGTGCCGAGTCTAATAAAAACAAAAGGCCGGAGCCCCAAACTGGTGCCCAGGGGTCCCTTGCGGCCCCAACGTCTAGTACCCATTCTAACAAACAATAGGCCGGAGCCTGAAACTGCTGCCAGGGGGTCCCGTTTGGCCCCTACAACTAGTGCCCAGTCTAACAAACAAAAGGCCAGTGCCTGAAACTGGTGCCAGGTGGTCAACTGCGGCCCCCACAAGTAGTGCCCACTCTAACAACCGGCCTGAATATGAAACTGGTGCTAGGGGGTTACCTGTAACCCCCACGTCTAGTGCCTAATCTAGAAAACAAAAGGCCGGAGTCTCAAACTGGTGCCAGGGGGTCCCTTGTGGCCCCTACGTCTAGTGCCCAGTGTAACAAACAATTGCCCTGAGCCTGAAACTGCTGCCAGGGGGTCCCTTGTGGCCCCTACAACTAGTGCCCAGTCTAACAAACAATCGGCCTGAGCCTGAAACTAGTACCGGGGGTCACCTGCGATCCCCTTGTCTAGTGCCCAGTCCAAAAAACAAAGGGCTGGTGCCTGAAACTGGTGCCAGGGGGTCCCTTGTGGCCCCTACAACTAGTGCCCTGTCTAACAAACAATCGTCTGGAGCCTTAAACTGGTGTTAGGGTGTCAACTATGACCCCCACGTCTAGTGCCGAGTCTAATAAAAACAGGCCGGAGCCCCAAACTGGTGCCCAGGGGTCCCTTGCGGCCCCAACGTCTAGTGCCCAGTCTAACAAACAATAGGCCGGAGCCTGAAACTGGTGCCAGGGGGTCCCGTTTGGCCCCTACAACTAGTGCCCAGTCTAACAAACAATCGGCCTGAGACTGAAACTAGTACCGGGGGTCACCTGCGATCCCCTTGTCTAGTGCCCAGTCCAAAAAACAAAAGGCCGGTGCCTGAAACTGGTGCCAGGGGGTCCCTTGTGGTCCCTACAACTAGTGCCCAGTCTAAAAAATAATCGGCCTGAGCCTGAAACTAGTACCGGGGGTCACCTGTGATCCCCTTGTCTAGTGCCCAGTCCATAAAACAAAAGGCTGGTGCCTGAAACTGGTGCCAGGGGGTCCCTTGTGGTCCCTACAACTAGTGCCCAGTCTAACAAACAATCGTCCGGAGCCTGAAACTGGTGTTAGGGTGTCAACTACGACCCCCACGTTTAGTGCCCAGTCTAATAAAAACCGTCCGGAGCCCCAAACTGGTGCCCAGGGGGCCCTTGCGGCCCCAACGTCTAGTGCCCAGTCTAACAAACAATAGGCCGGAGCCTGAAACTGGTGCCAGGGGGTCCCGTTTGGCCCCTACAACTAGTGCCCAGTCTAACAAACAAAAGGCCAGTGCCTGAAACTGGTGCCAGGTGGTCAACTGCGGCCCCCACAAGTAGTGCCCACTCTAACAACCGGCCTGAATATGAAACTGGTGCTAGGGGGTTACCTGTAACCCCCACGTCTAGTGCCTAATCTAGAAAACAAAAGGCCGGAGTCTCAAACTGGTGCCAGGGGGTCCCTTGTGGCCCCTACGTCTAGTGCCCAGTGTAACAAACAATTGCCCTGAGCCTGAAACTGCTGCCAGGGGGTCCCTTGTGGCCCCTACAACTAGTGCCCAGTCTAACAAACAATCGGCCTGAGCCTGAAACTAGTACCGGGGGTCACCTGCGATCCCCTTGTCTAGTGCCCAGTCCAAAAAACAAAAGGCTGGTGCCTGAAACTGGTGCCAGCGGGTCCCTTGTGGCCCCTACAACTAGTGCTCAGTCTAACAAACAATCGTCTGGAGCCTGAAACTGGTGTTAGGGTGTCAACTATGACCCCCACGTTTAGTGCCCAGTCTAATAAAAACCGGCCGGAGCCCCAAACTGGTGCCCAGGGGTCCCTTGCGGCCCCAACGTCTAGTGCCCAGTCTAACAAACAATAGGCCGGAGCCTGAAACTGGTGCCAGGGGGTCCCGTTTGGCCCCTACAACTAGTGCCCAGTCTAACAAACAAAAGGCCAGTGCCTGAAACTGGTGCCAGGTGGTCAACTGCGGCCCCCACAAGTAGTGCCCACTCTAACAACCGGCCTGAATACGAAACTGGTGCTAGGGGGTTACCTGTAACCCCCACGTCTAGTGCCTAATCTAGCAAACAAAAGCCTGGAGTCTCAAACTGGTGCCAGGGGGTCCCTTGTGGCCCCTACGTCTAGTGCCCAGTGTAACAAACAATTGCCCTGAGCCTGAAACTGCTGCCAGGGGGTCCCTTGTGGCCCCTACAACTAGTGCCCAGTCTAACAAACAATCGGCCTGAGCCTGAAACTAGTACCGGGGGTCACCTGCGATCCCCTTGTCTAGTGCCCAGTCCAAAAAACAAAGGGCTGGTGCCTGAAACTGGTGCCAGGGGGTCCCTTGTGGCCCCTACAACTAGTGCCCTGTCTAACAAACAATCGTCTGGAGCCTTAAACTGGTGTTAGGGTGTCAACTATGACCCCCACGTCTAGTGCCGAGTCTAATAAAAACAGGCCGGAGCCCCAAACTGGTGCCCAGGGGTCCCTTGCGGCCCCAACGTCTAGTGCCCAGTCTAACAAACAATAGGCCGGAGCCTGAAACTGGTGCCAGGGGGTCCCGTTTGGCCCCTACAACTAGTGCCCAGTCTAACAAACAATCGGCTTGAGACTGAAACTAGTACCGGGGGTCACCTGCGATCCCCTTGTCTAGTGCCCAGTCCAAAAAACAAAAGGCTGGTGCCTGAAACTGGTGCCTGGGGGTCCATTGTGGCCCCTACAACTAGTGCCCAGTCTAACAAACAATTGTCCGGAACCTTAAACTGGTGTTAGGGTGTCAACTATGACCCCCACGTCTAGTGCCCAGTCTAATAAAAATAGGCCGGCGCCCCAAACTGGTGCCCAGGGGTCCCTTGCGGCCCCATCGTCTAGTGCCCAGTCTAACAAACAATAGGCCGGAGCCTGAAACTGGTGCCAGGGGGTCCCGTTTAGCCCCTACAACTAGTGCCCAATCTAACAAACAATCGGCCTGAGCCTGAAACTAGTACCGGGGTCACCTGTGATCACCTTGTCTAGTGCCCAGTCCATAAAACAAAAGGCTGGTGCCTGAAACTGGTCCCAGGGGGTCCCTTGTGGCCCCTACAACTAGTGCCCAGTCTAACAAACAATCGTCCGGAGCCTGAAACTGGTGTTAGGGTGTCAACTACGACCCCCACGTCTAGTGCCCAGTCTAATAAAAACAGGCCGGAGCCCCAAACTGGTGCCCAGGGGTCCCTTGCGGCCCCAACGTCTAGTGCCCAGTCTAACAAACAATAGGCCGGAGCCTGAAACTGGTGCCAGGGGGTCCCGTTTAGCCCCTACAACTAGTGCCCAGTCTAACAAACAAAAGGCCAGTGCCTGAAACTGGTGCCAGGTGGTCAACTGCGGCCCCCACAAGTAGTGCCCACTCTAACAACCGGCCTGAATATGAAACTGGTGCTAGGGGGTTACCTGTAACCCCCACGTCTAGTGCCTAATCTAGAAAACAAAAGGCCGGAGTCTCAAACTGGTGCCAGGGGGTCCCTTGTGGCCCCTACGTCTAGTGCCCAGTGTAACAAACAATTGCCCTGAGCCTGAAACTGCTGCCAGGGGGTCCCTTGTGGCCCCTACAACTAGTGCCCAGTCTAACAAACAATCGGCCTGAGCCTGAAACTAGTACCGGGGGTCACCTGCGATCCCCTTGTCTAGTGCCCAGTCCAAAAAACAAAAGGCTGGTGCCTGAAACTGGTGCCAGCGCGTCCCTTGTGGCCCCTACAACTAGTGCTCAGTCTAACAAACAATCGTCTGGAGCCTGAAACTGGTGTTAGGGTGTCAACTATGACCCCCACGTTTAGTGCCCAGTCTAATAAAAACCGGCCGGAGCCCCAAACTGGTGCCCAGGTGTCCCTTGCGGCCCCAACGTCTAGTGCCCAGTCTAACAAACAATAGGCCGGAGCCTGAAACTGGTGCCAGGGGGTCCCGTTTAGCCCCTACAACTAGTGCCCAGTCTAACAAACAAAAGGCCAGTGCCTGAAACTGGTGCCAGGTGGTCAACTGCGGCCCCCACAAGTAGTGCCCACTCTAACAACCGGCCTGAATATGAAACTGGTGCTAGGGGGTTACCTGTAACTCCCACGTCTAGTGCCTAATCTAGAAAACAAAAGGCCGGAGTCTCAAACTGGTGCCAGGGGGTCCCTTGTGGCCCCTACGTCTAGTGCCCAGTGTAACAAACAATTGCCCTGAGCCTGAAACTGCTGCCAGGGGGTCCCTTGTGGCCCCTACAACTAGTGCCCAGTCTAACAACCAATCGGCCTGAGCCTGAAACTAGTACCGGGGGTCACCTGCGATCCCCTTGTCTAGTGCCCAGTCCAAAAAACAAAAGTCTGGTGCCTGAAACTGGTGCCAGGGGGTCCCTTGTGGCCCCTACAACTAGTGCCCAGTCTAACAAACAATCGTCTGGAGCCTTAAACTGGTGTTAGGGTGTCAACTATGACCCCCACGTCTAGTGCCGAGTCTAATAAAAACAGGCCGGAGCCCCAAACTGGTGCCCAGGGGTCCCTTGCGGCCCCAACGTCTAGTGCTCATTCTAATAAACAATAGGCCGGAGCCTGAAACTGGTGCCAGGGGGTCCCGTTTGGCCTCTACAACTAGTGCCCAGTCTAACAAACAATCGGCCTGAGCCTGAAACTAGTACCGGGGGTCATCTGCGATCCCCTTGTCTAGTGCCCAGTCCAAAAAACAAAAGGCTGGTGCCTGAAACTGGTGCCAGCGGGTCCCTTGTGGCCCCTACAACTAGTGCTCAGTCTAACAAACAATCGTCTGGAGCCTGAAACTGGTGTTAGGGTGTCAACTATGACCCCCACGTTTAGTGCCCAGTCTAATAAAAACCGGCCGGAGCCCCAAACTGGTGCCCAGGGTGTCCCTTGCGGCCCCAACGTCTAGTGCCCAGTCTAACAAACAATAGGCCGGAGCCTGAAACTGGTGCCAGGGGGTCCCGTTTGGCCCCTACAACTAGTGCCCAGTCTAACAAACAAAAGGCCAGTGCCTGAAACTGGTGCCAGGTGGTCAACTGCGGCCCCCACAAGTAGTGCCCACTCTAACAACCGGCCTGAATACGAAACTGGTGCTAGGGGGTTACCTGTAACCCCCACGTCTAGTGCCTAATCTAGAAAACAAAAGGCCGGAGTCTCAAACTGGTGCCAGGGGGTCCCTTGTGGCCCCTACGTCTAGTGCCCAGTGTAACAAACAATTGCCCTGAGCCTGAAACTGCTGCCAGGGGGTCCCTTGTGGCCCCTACAACTAGTGCCCAGTCTAACAAACAATCGGCCTGAGCCTGTAACTAGTACCGGGGGTCACCTGCGATCCCCTTGTCTAGTGCCCAGTCCAAAAAAACAAAAGGCTGGTGCCTGAAACTGGTGCCAGGGGGTCCCTTGTGGCCCCTACAACTAGTGCCCTGTCTAACAAACAATCGTCTGGAGCCTTAAACTGGTGTTAGGGTGTCAACTATGACCCCCACGTCTAGTGCCGAGTCTAATAAAAACAAAAGGCCGGAGCCCCAAACTGGTGCCCAGGGGTCCCTTGCGGCCCCAACGTCTAGTACCCATTCTAACAAACAATAGGCCGGAGCCTGAAACTGCTGCCAGGGGGTCCCGTTTGGCCCCTACAACTAGTGCCCAGTCTAACAAACAAAAGGCCAGTGCCTGAAACTGGTGCCAGGTGGTCAACTGCGGCCCCCACAAGTAGTGCCCACTCTAACAACCGGCCTGAATATGAAACTGGTGCTAGGGGGTTACCTGTAACCCCCACGTCTAGTGCCTAATCTAGAAAACAAAAGGCCGGAGTCTCAAACTGGTGCCAGGGGGTCCCTTGTGGCCCCTACGTCTAGTGCCCAGTGTAACAAACAATTGCCCTGAGCCTGAAACTGCTGCCAGGGGGTCCCTTGTGGCCCCTACAACTAGTGCCCAGTCTAACAAACAATTGTCCGGAACCTTAAACTGGTGTTAGGGTGTCAACTATGACCCCCACGTCTAGTGCCCAGTCTAATAAAAATATGCCGGTGCCCCAAACTGGTGCCCAGGGGTCCCTTGCGGCCCCAACGTCTAGTGCCCAGTCTAACAAACAATAGGCCGGAGCTTGAAACTGGTGCCAGGGGGTCCCGTTTGGACCCTACAACTAGTGCCCAGTCTAAAAAATAATCGGCCTGAGCCTGAAACTAGTACCGGGGGTCACCTGTAATCCCCTTGTCTAGTGCCCAGTCCATAAAACAAAAGGCTGGTGCCTGAAACTGGTGCCAGGGGGTCCCTTGTGGTCCCTACAACTAGTGCCCAGTCTAACAAACAATCGTCCGGAGCCTGAAACTGGTGTTAGGGTGTCAACTACGACCCCCACGTCTAGTGCCCAGTCTAATAAAAACAGGCCGGAGCCCCAAACTGGTGCCCAGGGGTCCCTTGCGGCCCCAACGTCTAGTGCCCAGTCTAACAAACAATAGGCCGGAGCCTGAAACTGGTGCCAGGGGGTCCCGTTTAGCCCCTACAACTAGTGCCCAGTCTAACAAACAAAAGGCCAGTGCCTGAAACTGGTGCCAGGTGGTCAACTGCGGCCCCCACAAGTAGTGCCCACTCTAACAACCGGCCTGAATATGAAACTGGTGCTAGGGGGTTACCTGTAACCCCCACGTCTAGTGCCTAATCTAGAAAACAAAAGGCCGGAGTCTCAAACTGGTGCCAGGGGGTCCCTTGTGGCCCCTACGTCTAGTGCCCAGTGTAACAAACAATTGCCCTGAGCCTGAAACTGCTGCCAGGGGGTCCCTTGTGGCCCCTACAACTAGTGCCCAGTCTAACAAACAATCGGCCTGAGCCTGAAACTAGTACCGGGGGTCACCTGCGATCCCCTTGTCTAGTGCCCAGTCCAAAAAACAAAAGGCTGGTGCCTGAAACTGGTGCCAGCTGGTCCCTTGTGGCCCCTACAACTAGTGCTCAGTCTAACAAACAATCGTCTGGAGCCTGAAACTGGTGTTAGGGTGTCAACTATGACCCCCACGTTTAGTGCCCAGTCTAATAAAAACCGGCCGGAGCCCCAAACTGGTGCCCAGGTGTCCCTTGCGGCCCCAACGTCTAGTGCCCAGTCTAACAAACAATAGGCCGGAGCCTGAAACTGGTGCCAGGGGGTCCCGTTTGGCCCATACAACTAGTGCCCAGTCTAACAAACAAAAGGCCAGTGCCTGAAACTGGTGCCAGGTGGTCAACTGCGGCCACCACAAGTAGTGCCCACTCTAACAACCGGCCTGAATACGAAACTGGTGCTAGGGGGTTACCTGTAACTCCCACGTCTAGTGCCTAATTTAGAAAACAAAAGGCCGGAGTCTCAAACTGGTGCCAGGGGGTCCCTTGTGGCCCCTACGTCTAGTGCCCAGTGTAACAAACAATTGCCCTGAGCCTGAAACTGCTGCCAGGGGGTCCCTTGTGGCCCCTACAACTAGTGCCCAGTCTAACAAACAATCGGCCTGAGCCTGAAACTAGAACCGGGGGTCACCTGCGATCCCCTTGTCTAGTGCCCAGTCCAAAAAACAAAAGGCTGGTGCCTGAAACTGGTGCCAGGGGGTCCCTTGTGGCCCCTACAACTAGTGCCCTGTCTAACAAACAATCGTCTGGAGCCTTAAACTGGTGTTAGGGTGTCAACTATGACCCCCACGTCTAGTGCCGAGTCTAATAAAAACAAAAGGCCGCAGCCCCAAACTGGTGCCCAGGGGTCCCTTGCGGCCCCAACGTCTAGTACCCATTCTAACAAACAATAGGCCGGAGCCTGAAACTGCTGCCAGGGGGTCCCGTTTGGCCCCTACAACTAGTGCCCAGTCTAACAAACAAAAGGCCAGTGCCTGAAACTGGTGCCAGGTGGTCAACTGCGGCCCCCACAAGTAGTGCCCACTCTAACAACCGGCCTGAATATGAAACTGGTGCTAGGGGGTTACCTGTAACCCCCACGTCTAGTGCCTAATCTAGAAAACAAAAGGCCGGAGTCTCAAACTGGTGCCAGGGGGTCCCTTGTGGCCCCTACGTCTAGTGCCCAGTCCAAAAAACAAAAGGCTGGTGCCTGAAACTGGTGCCAGGGAGTCCCTTGTGGCCCCTACAACTAGTGCCCTGTCTAACAAACAATCGTCTGGAGCCTTAAACTGGTGTTAGGGTGTCAACTATGACCCCCACGTCTAGTGCAGAGTCTAATAAAAACAAAAGGCCGGCGCCCCAAACTGGTGCCCAGGGGTCCCTTGCGGCCCCAACGTCTAGTACCCATTCTAACAAACAATAGGCCGGAGCCTGAAACTGCTGCCAGGGGGTCCCGTTTGGCCCCTACAACTAGTGCCCAGTCTAACAAACAATCGGCCTGAGCCTGAAACTAGTACCGGGGGTCACCTGTGATCCCCTTGTCTAGTGCCCAGTCCATAAAACAAAAGGCTGGTGCCTGAAACTGGTGCCAGGGGGTCCCTTGTGGCCCCTACAACTAGTGCCCAGTCTAACAAACAATCGTCCGGAGCCTGAAACTGGTGTTAGGGTGTCAACTACGACCCCCACGTCTAGTGCCCAGTCTAATAAAAACAGGCCGGAGCCCCAAACTGGTGCCCAGGGGTCCCTTGCGGCCCCAACGTCTAGTGCCCAGTCTAACAAACAATAGGCCGGAGCCTGAAACTGGTGCCAGGGGGTCCCGTTTGGCCCCTACAACTAGTGCCCAGTCTAACAAACAAAAGGCCAGTGCCTGAAACTGGTGCCAGGTGGTCAACTGCGGCCCCCACAAGTAGTGCCCACTCTAACAACCGGCCTGAATACGAAACTGGTGCTAGGGGGTTACCTGTAACCCCCACGTCTAGTGCCTAATCTAGAAAACAAAAGGCCGGAGTCTCAAACTGGTGCCAGGGGGTCCCTTGTGGCCCCTACGTCTAGTGCCCAGTGTAACAAACAATTGCCCTGAGCCTGAAACTGCTGCCAGGGGGTCCCTTGTGGCCCCTACAACTAGTGCCCAGTCTAACAAACAATTGTCCGGAACCTTAAACTGGTGTTAGGGTGTCAACTATGACCCCCACGTCTAGTGCCCAGTCTAATAAAAATATGCCGGTGCCCCAAACTGGTGCCCAGGGGTCCCTTGCGGCCCCAACGTCTAGTGCCCAGTCTAACAAACAATAGGCCGGAGCCTGAAACTGGTGCCAGGGGGTCCCGTTTGGACCCTACAACTAGTGCCCAGTCTAAAAAATAATCGGCCTGAGCCTGAAACTAGTACCGGGGGTCACCTGTAATCCCCTTGTCTAGTGCCCAGTCCATAAAACAAAAATAAGAATTTACTTACCGATAATTCTATTTCTCGGAGTCCGTAGTGGATGCTGGGGTTCCTGAAAGGACCATGGGGAATAGCGGCTCCGCAGGAGACAGGGCACAAAAAGTAAAGCTTTCCGATCAGGTGGTGTGCACTGGCTCCTCCCCCTATGACCCTCCTCCAGACTCCAGTTAGGTACTGTGCCCGGACGAGCGTACACAATAAGGGAGGAATTTTGAATCCCGGGTAAGACTCATACCAGCCACACCAATCACACTGTACAACCTGTGATCTGAACCCAGTTAACAGTATGATAACAGCGGAGCCTCTGAAAAGATGGCTCACAACAACAATAACCCGATTTAGTTAGCAATAACTATGTACAAGTATTGCAGATAATCCGCACTTGGGATGGGCGCCCAGCATCCACTACGGACTCCGAGAAATAGAATTATCGGTAAGTAAATTCTTATTTTCTCTATCGTCCTTGTGGATGCTGGGGTTCCTGAAAGGACCATGGGGATTATACCAAAGCTCCCAAACGGGCGGGAGAGTGCGGATGACTCTGCAGCACCGAATGAGAGAACTCCAGGTCCTCTTTTGCCAGGGTATCAAATTTGTAGAATTTTACAAACGTGTTCTCCCCCGACCACGTAGCTGCTCGGCAAAGTTGTAATGCCGAGACCCCTCGGGCAGCCGCCCAAGATGAGCCCACCTTCCTTGTGGAATGGGCCTTAACAGATTTAGACTGTGGCAGGCCTGCCACAGAATGTGCAAGTTGAATTGTGCTACCAATCCCACGAGCAATCGACTGCTTAGAAGCAGAAGCACCCAGCATTGTTGGGTGCATACAGGATAAACAGCAAGTCAGATTTCCTGACTCCAGCCAACCTGGAAACTATATTTTCAGGGCCCTGATAACATCCAGCAACTTGGAGTCCTCCAAGTCCCTAGTAGCCGCAGGTACCACAATAAGTTGGTTCAGGTGAAACGCTGACACCACCTTAAGGAGAAACTGGGGACGAGTCCGCAGCTTTGCTCTGTCCGAATGGACAATCAGATATGGCTTTGTGAGATAAAGCCGCCAATTCTGACACTCGCCTGGCCGAGGCCAGGACCAACAGCATGGTCATTTTCCATGTGAGATATATCAAATCCACAGATTTGAGTTGTTTAAACCAATGTGATTTTTTAGGAATCCCAAAACTACGTTGAGATCGCCCAGTGCCACTGGAGACATCAAAGGGGCTGTATATGCAGTACTCCCTTAACAACTTCTGGACTTCAGGAACTGAAGCCAATTTCTTTCTGGAAGAAAATCAACAGGCCGAAATTTGAACCTTAATGGACCCAATTTGAGACCCATAGACACTCCTGTTTGCAGGAAATGTAGAAATTAACCTAGTTGAAATTCTTCCGTGGAGCCTTCCTGGACTCACACCCTGGCACATATTTTCACCTAAGTGGTGATAATGTTGTGCGGTCACCTCCTTCCTGGCTCTGACCAGGGTAGGGATGACCTCTTCCGGAATGCCTCTTTCCCTTAGGATCCGGCGTTCACCCGCCTTGGCGTCAACGCAGCTGCGGTAAGTCCCGGAACAGACACGGTTCTTGCCGAAACAAGACCCTTCTTAGTATCTCTTGAAGTTCCGGGAACCAAGTCCTTCTTGGCCAAACCGGAGCCACGAGTATAGTTCTTACTCCTCTCCTTCCTATCATTTTCAATACATTGGGTATGAAAAGCAGAGGATGGAACACATACACCGACTGGTACACCGACGGTGTTACCAGAGCGTCCCAGCTATTGCCTGAGTGTCTCTTGACCTGGCGCTTCAGGTGGGACGCCATCATAACCACCTTTGGTCTTTCCCAACGGTTTACAATCATGTGGAAACTTCCAGCTTAAGTTTCCACTTTTCCGGGTGGAATTCATTTATGCTGAGGAAATCTTCCCAGTTGCCCACTCCCGGAATGAACACTGCTGACAGTGTTATCACATGATTTTCCGCCCAGCGAAGAATCCTTGCTGTCATCGCCCTCCTGCTTCTTGTGTCGCCCCGTCTGATAACGTGGGCGACCGCCATGATGATGTCCTACTGGATCAGCACCGGTTGACTTTGAAGCAGGAGTCTTCCTAGGCTCAGAGCATTGTAAATTGCCCTTAGCTCCAGTATATTCATGTGGAGAGAAGTCTCCAGACTTGACCACACTTCCTTGGAAATTTTTTTTTTTCCCTGTGTGACTACTCCCCAGCCTCTCAGGCTGGTATCCGTGGTCCCCAGAACACAGTCCTGAATGCTGAGTGTGCTGCCCTCTAAAAGATGAGCACTCTGCAGCCCCCACAGAAGAGACACCCTTGTCCTTGGAGACAGGATTATCCGCTGATGCATCTGAAAATGCGATCCGGACCATTCGTCCAGCAAATCCCCTGAGATCTGCCGAATGGAATCGCTTCGTAAGAAGCCACCATTTTTCCCAGGACTCCTGTGCATTGATGCACTGATACTTGGCCTGGTTTTAGGAGGTTTCTGACTAGGTCGAATAACTCCTTGGCTTTTTCCTCCCGGAGGAACACCTTTTTCTGGACTATGCCCAGAATCATTCCTAGGAACAGCAGACGTATCGTCGGAAAACAGCTGCGATTCTTGGAATATTTAGAATCCAGTCGTGCTGTCGTAGAACTACTTTAGATAGTGCTCTTCCGACCTCCAACTGTTCTCTGGAACTTGCCCTTTTCAGGATATCGTCCAAGTAAGGGATAATTTAGATGCCTTTTTTCTTTGAAGAAACATCTTTTCGGCCATTACCTTGGTAAAAGGCCCGGGGTGCCGTGGATAATTCAAACGGCATCGTCTGAAACTGATATTGACAGTTCTGTACCACGAACCAGAGGTACCCTTGTTGAGAAGGGCAAATTTGGACATGGAGGTAATCCTTGATGTCCAGGGACACCATATAGTCCCCTTTTTTCCGGTTCGCTATCACTGCTCTGAGTGACTTCATCTCGATTTGAACCTTTTATGTAAGTGTTCAAAGATTTCAGTTTAGACTATGTCTCACCAAGCCGTCTGGCGTCAGTACCACAATATAGTGTGGAAAAATAATACCCTTTTCCTTGTTGTAGGAGGGGTACTTTGATTATCACCTGCTGGATATACAGCTTGTGAATTGTTTCCAATGCTGCCTCCCTGTCGGAGGGAGCCGTTGGTAAAGCAGACTTCAGAAACCTGCGAGGAGAAGATGTCTCGACTCTCCAATCTGTACCCCTGGGATAATACTTGTACTATCTAGGGGTCAACCTGCGAGTGATCCCACTGCGCGCTGAGACTCTTGAGACTACCCCCCCACCTTGAGTCCGCTTGCATGGCCCCAGCGTCATGCTGAGGACTTGGCAGACGCGGTGGAGGGCTTCTTTTCCTGGGAAGGGGCTGCCTGCTGCAGTCTACTTCCCTTACCTCTATGTCTGGGCAGATATGACTAGCCTTTT
Organism: Pseudophryne corroboree; assembly: GCF_028390025.1. Classification (NCBI taxonomy): domain Eukaryota; kingdom Metazoa; phylum Chordata; class Amphibia; order Anura; family Myobatrachidae; genus Pseudophryne; species Pseudophryne corroboree. The sequence goes on from NW_026967976.1 coordinate 116,895, forward strand.
GCCTGCATGCCCTCATGGGAAAGGAAGGATTGAGGCTGAAAAGACGGTGTCTTTTTCAGCTGAGATGTAACTTGGGGTAAAAAGGTTGGATTTCCCAGCTGTTGCCGTGGTCCCCAGGTCCGATGGACCGACCCCAACTAACTCCTTCCCTTTATACGGCAATACTTCCATGTGCCGTATGGGATCTGTATCACCTGACCACTGTCGTGTCCATGACATCTTCTGGGTGATATGGACAACGTACTTATCTTGATGCCAGAGAGCAAATATCCCTCTGTGCATCTCACGTACATATATATAGAATGCATCCTATTAAATGCTCTATATGAATAAAATATTTTCAGTCAGGGAATCCGACCAAGCCAACCCAGCACTGCATCTCCAGGCTGATGGCGATCGCTGGTCGCAGTATAACCACCGTATGTGTGTATATACTTTTTAGGATATCTTTCCAGCTTCCTATCAGCTGGCTCCTTGAGGGCGGCCGTATCTGGAGACGGTAACGCCACTTGATAAGCGTGTGAGCGCCTTATCACCCTAAGGGGTGTTTCCCAACGCGCCCTAATTTCTGGCGGGAAAGGGTATAACGCCAATATTTGCTATCGGGGTAACCCCACGCATCATCACACACTTCATTTTATTTTATCTGATTCAGGAAAAACTACAGGTAGTTTTTTCACTCCCACATAATACCCTTTTTTGTGGTACTTGTAGTATCAGAAATATGCAACACCTCCTTCATTGCCCTTAACGTGTGGCCCTAATGAGAAATACGTTTGTTTATTCACCGTCGACACTGGATTCAGTGTCCGTGTCTGTGTCTGTGTCGACCGACTGAGGTAAATGGGCGTTTTTAACGCCCCTGACGGTGTTTCTGAGACGCCTGGACCGGTACTAATAGTTTGTCGGCCGTCTCACGTCGTCAACCGACCTTGCAGCGTGTTGACATTCTCACGTAATTCCCTAAATAAGCCATCCATTCCGGTGTCGACTCCCTAGAGAGTGACATCACCATTACAGGCAATTTCTCCGCCTCCTCACCAACATCGTCCTCATACATGTCGACACACACGTACCGACACACAGCACACACACCGGGAATGCTCTGACAGAGGACAGGACCCACACTAGCCCTTTGGGGAGACAGAGGGAGAGTTTGCCAGCACACACCAAAACGCTATAATTATATAGGGACAACCTTATATAAGTGTTTTCCCTTATAGCATCTTTATATATATCTCAATATCGCCAAAATCAGTGCCCCCCCTCTCTGTTTTAACCCTGTTTCTGTAGTGCAGTGCAGGGGAGAGCCTGGGAGCCTTCTCTCCAGGCTTTCTGTGAGAGAAAATGGCGCTGTGTGCTGAGGAGATAGGCCCCGCCCCTTTTTCGGCGGGCTCGTCTCCCGCTATTTAGTGAATCTTGGCAGGGGTTAAATATCTCCATATAGCCTCTGGGGGCTATATGTGAGGTATTTTTCGCCAAAAAAGGTTTTCATTTGCCTCCCAGGGCGCCCCCCTCCCAGCGCCCTGCACCCTCAGTGACTGCCGTGTGAAGTGTGCTGAGAGGAAAATGGCGCACAGCTGCAGTGCTGTGCGCTACCTTTAGAAGACTGCAGGAGTCTTCAGCCGCCGATTCTGGACCTCTTCTTACTTCAGCATCTGCAAGGGGGCCGGCGGCGCGGCTCCGGTGACCATCCAGGCTGTACCTGTGATCGTCCCTCTGGAGCTGATGTCCAGTAGCCAAGAAGCCAATCCATCCTGCACGCAGGTGAGTTCACTCCTTCTCCCCTAAGTCCCTCGTTGCAGTGATCCTGTTGCCAGCAGGACTCACTGTAAAATAAAAAACCTAAGCTAAACTTTCTCTAAGCAGCTCTTTAGGAGAGCCACCTAGATTGCACCCTTCTCGGCCGGGCACAAAAATCTAACTGGAGTCTGGAGGAGGGTCATAGGGGGAGGAGCCAGTGCACACCACCTGATCGGAAAGCTTTACTTTTTGTGCCCTGTCTCCTGCGGAGCCGCTATTCCCCATGGTCCTTTCAGGAACCCCAGCATCCACAAGGACGATAGAGAAAGGCTGGTGCCTGAAACTGGTGCCAGGGGGTCCCTTGTGGTCCCTACAACTAGTGCCCAGTCTAACAAACAATCGTCCGGAGCCTGAAACTGGTGTTAGGGTGTCAACTACGACCCCCACGTCTAGTGCCCAGTCTAATAAAAACAGGCCGGAGCCCCAAACTGGTGCCCAGGGGTCCCTTGCGGCCCCAACGTCTAGTGCCCAGTCTAACAAACAATAGGCCGGAGCCTGAAACTGGTGCCAGGGGGTCCCGTTTAGCCCCTACAACTAGTGCCCAGTCTAACAAACAAAAGGCCAGTGCCTGAAACTGGTGCCAGGTGGTCAACTGCGGCCCCCACAAGTAGTGCCCACTCTAACAACCGGCCTGAATATGAAACTGGTGCTAGGGGGTTACCTGTAACCCCCACGTCTAGTGCCTAATCTAGAAAACAAAAGGCCGGAGTCTCAAACTGGTGCCAGGGGGTCCCTTGTGGCCCCTACGTCTAGTGCCCAGTGTAACAAACAATTGCCCTGAGCCTGAAACTGCTGCCAGGGGGTCCCTTGTGGCCCCTACAACTAGTGCCCAGTCTAACAAACAATCGGCCTGAGCCTGAAACTAGTACCGGGGGTCACCTGCGATCCCCTTGTCTAGTGCCCAGTCCAAAAAACAAAAGGCTGGTGCCTGAAACTGGTGCCAGCGGGTCCCTTGTGGCCCCTACAACTAGTGCTCAGTCTAACAAACAATCGTCTGGAGCCTGAAACTGGTGTTAGGGTGTCAACTATGACCCCCACGTTTAGTGCCCAGTCTAATAAAAACCGGCCGGAGCCCCAAACTGGTGCCCAGGTGTCCCTTGCGGCCCCAACGTCTAGTGCCCAGTCTAACAAACAATAGGCCGGAGCCTGAAACTGGTGCCAGGGGGTCCCGTTTGGCCCATACAACTAGTGCCCAGTCTAACAAACAAAAGGCCAGTGCCTGAAACTGGTGCCAGGTGGTCAACTGCGGCCACCACAAGTAGTGCCCACTCTAACAACCGGCCTGAATACGAAACTGGTGCTAGGGGGTTACCTGTAACTCCCACGTCTAGTGCCTAATTTAGAAAACAAAAGGCCGGAGTCTCAAACTGGTGCCAGGGGGTCCCTTGTGGCCCCTACGTCTAGTGCCCAGTGTAACAAACAATTGCCCTGAGCCTGAAACTGCTGCCAGGGGGTCCCTTGTGGCCCCTACAACTAGTGCCCAGTCTAACAAACAATCGGCCTGAGCCTGAAACTAGAACCGGGGGTCACCTGCGATCCCCTTGTCTAGTGCCCAGTCCAAAAAACAAAAGGCTGGTGCCTGAAACTGGTGCCAGGGGGTCCCTTGTGGCCCCTACAACTAGTGCCCTGTCTAACAAACAATCGTCTGGAGCCTTAAAATAAGAATTTACTTACCGATAATTCTATTTCTCGGAGTCCGTAGTGGATGCTGGGGTTCCTGAAAGGACCATGGGGAATAGCGGCTCCGCAGGAGACAGGGCACAAAAGTAAAGCTTTTACAGGTCAGGTGGTGTGTACTGGCTCCTCCCCCTATGACCCTCCTCCAGACTCCAGTTAGGTACTGTGCCCGGACGAGCGTACACAATAAGGGAGGATTTTGAATCCCGGGTAAGACTCATACCAGCCACACCAATCACACCGTACAACTTGTGATCTAAACCCAGTTAACAGTATGATAACAGAGGAGCCTCTGAAAGATGGCTTCCTAAACAATAACCCGAATTAGTTAACAATAACTATGTACAAGTATTGCAGATAATCCGCACTTGGGATGGGCGCCCAGCATCCACTACGGACTCCGAGAAATAGAATTATCGGTAAGTAAATTCTTATTTTCTCTATCGTCCTAAGTGGATGCTGGGGTTCCTGAAAGGACCATGGGGATTATACCAAAGCTCCCAAACGGGCGGGAGAGTGCGGATGACTCTGCAGCACCGAATGAGAGAACTCCAGGTCCTCCTTTGCCAGGGTATCAAATTTGTAAAAATTTACAAACGTGTTCTCCCCTGACCACGTAGCTGCTCGGCAGAGTTGTAATGCCGAGACCCCTCGGGCAGCCGCCCAAGATGAGCCCACCTTCCTTGCGGAATGGGCCTTAACAGATTTAGGCTGTGGCAGGCCTGCCACAGAATGTACAAGTTGAATTTTGTTACAAATCCAACGAGCAATCGACTGCTTAGAAGCAGGTGCACCCAACTTGTTGGGTGCATACAGTATAAACAGCGAGTCAGATTTTCTGACTCCAGCCGTCCTTTAAATGTATATTTTTAAGGCTCTGACAACGTCCAACAACTTGGAGTCCTTCAAGTCGTCTGTAGCCGCAGGCACTACAATAGGCTGGTTCAGGTGAAACGCTGATACCACCTTAGGGAGAAAATGCGGACGCGTCCGCAGCTCTGCCCTATGTCGAATGGAAAATTAAATAAGGGCTTTTATAAAACAAAGCCGCCAGTTCAGATACTCTCCCGGCCGAAGCCAGGGCCAGTAACATAGTCACTTTCCATGTGAGATATTTCAAATCCACATTCTTTAGTGGTTCAAACCAATTGGATTTGAGGAAATCTAAAACTACATTTAGATCCCACGGTGCCACCTTAGGCACCACAGGAGGCTGTATATGCAGTACTCCTTTGATAAAAATCTGGACCTCAGGGACTGAGGCCAATTCTTTTTGGAAGAATATTGATAGGGCCGAAATTTGAACCTTAATAGATCCCAATTTGAGACCCATAGACAATCCTGATTGCAGGAAATGTAGGAAAACGACCCAGTTGAAATTCCTCCATCGGAGCACTCCGCTGCTCGCACCACGCAACATATTTTCGCCAAATACGGCGATAATGCTTCGCGGTGACTTCCTTCCTTGCCTTTATCAAGGTAGGAATGACTTCTTCTGGAATGCCTTTTCCTTTTAGGATCTGGCATTCAAACGCCATGCCGTCAAACGCAGCCGCGGTAAGTCTTGAAAAAGACAAGGACCCTGCTGAAGCAGGTCCCTTCTCAGAAGTAGAGGCCACGGATCGTCCGTGACCATCTCTTGAAGTTCCGGGTACCAAGTCCTTCTTGGCCAATCCGGAGCCACTAGTCTTACTCCTCTTTGCCGTATAATCCTCAATACCTTTGGTATGAGAGGCAGAGGAGGAAACACATATACGGACTGGTACACCCAAAGTGTTACCAACGCGTCCACAGCTATTGCCTGCGGATCTCTTGACCTGGCGCAATAACTGTCCAGTGTCTTGTTGAGGCAAGACGCCATCATGTCCACCATTGGTTTTACCCAACGGTTTAATAGCATGTGGAAAACTTCTGGATGAAGTACCCACTCTCCCGGGTGAAGGTCGTGTCTGCTGAGGAAGTCTGCTTCCCAGTTGTCCACGCCCGGGATGAATACTGCTGACAGTGCTATCACGTGATTCTCCGCCCAGCGAAGGATCCTGGCAGCCTCTGCCATTCTGTTTCTTGTGCCGCCCTGTCTGTTTACATGGGCGACTGCCGTGATGTTGTCCGACTGGATCAACACCGGTCTTCCTTGAAGCAGAGGTTCCGCCTGGCTTAGAGCATTGTAGATTGCTCTTAGTTCCAGAATGCTTATGTGAAGAGACTTTTTCAGGCTCGACCACACTCCCTGGAAATTTCTTCCCTGTGTGACTGCTCCCCAGCCTCTCAGGCTGGCATCCGTGGTCACCAGGATCCAATCCTGCATGCCGAATCTGCGGCCCTCCAATAGATGAGCCTCCTGCAACCACCACAGAAGGGATACCCTTGTCCTCGGCGACAGGGTTATCCGCAGGTGCATCTGAAGATGCGACCCTGACCATTTGTCCAACAGATCCCTTTGCATGGAATCTGCCGAAAGGGATTGCTTCGTAAGAAGCTACCATTTTTTCCCAGGACTCTTGTGCATTGATGTACAGACACCTTTCCTGGTTTTAGGAGGTTCCTGACCAGGTCAGATAACTCCTTGGCTTTTTCTTCGGGAAGAAAAACCTTTTTCTGAACTGTGTCCAGAATCATCCCCAAGAACATCAGACGAGTTGTCGGCATTAATTGGGATTTTGGAATATTCAGAATCCATCCGTGCTGCTTTAGCACCTCTTGAGATAGTGCTAAACCCATCTCTAGCTGTTCTCTGGACCTTGTCCTTATTAGGAGATCGTCCAAGTATGGGATAATTAATACGCCTTTTCTTCGAAGAAGAAATATTATCTCGGCCATTACCTTTGTAAAGACCCGAGGTGCCGTGGACAAACCAAACGGCAGCGTCTGAAACTGATAGTGACAGTTTTGTACAACGAACCTGAGGTACCCCTGGTGTGAGGGGTAATTGGAACGTGGAGATACGCATCCTTGATGTCCAAGGATACCATAAAGTCCCCTTCTTCCAGGTTCGCTATCACTGCTCTGAGTGACTCCATCTTGAACTTGAACTTCTTTATGTACAGGTTCAAGGACTTCAGATTTAGAATAGGCCGTACCGAGCCATCCGGCTTCGGTACCACAAAAAGAGTGGAATAATACCCCTTCCCTTGTTGTAGAAGAGGTACCTTGACTATCACCTGCTGAGAATACAGCTTGTGAATGGCTTCCAAAACCGTCTCCCTTTCTGAGGGGGACGTTGGTAAAGCCGACTTCAGGAAACGGCGAGGTGGCTCTGTCTCTAATTTCAACCTGTACCCCTGAGATATTATCTGCAGGATCCAGGGATTTACCTGCGAGTGAGCCCACTGCGCGCTGTAATTTTTGAGACGACCGCCTACCGCCCCCAAGTCCGCTTGCGAAGCCCCAGCGTCATGCTGAGGCTTTTGTAGAAGCCGGGGAGGGCTTCTGTTCCTGGGAAGGAGCTGCCTGTTGCTGTCTCTTCCCTCGTCCTCTGCCTCGTGGCAGATATGAATAGCCCTTTGCTCTCTTATTTTTAAAGGAACGAAAAGGCTGCGGTTGAAAAGTCGGTGCCTTTTTCTGTTGGGGAGTGACTTGAGGTAGAAAGGTGGATTTCCCGGCCGTAGCCGTGGCCACCAAATCCGATAGACCGACCCCAAATAACTCCTCTACGCATCGCCTGTCCACTGTCGTGTCCATAAAGCTCTTCTGGCCGAAATGGACATAGCACTTACCCGTGATGCCAGTGTGCAGATATCTCTCTGTGCATCACGCATATAAAGAAATGCATCCTTTATTTGTTCTAACGACAGTAAAATATTGTCCCCGTCCAGGGTATCAATATTTTCGATCAGGGACTCTGACCAAACTACCCCAGCACTGCACATCCAGGCAGTCGCAATAGCTGGTCGTAGTATAACACCTGCATGTGTGTATATACCTTTTTGGATATTTTCCATCCTCCTATCTGATGGATCTTTAAGTGCGGCCGTCTCAGGAGAGGGTAACGCCACTTGTTTTGATAAGCGTGTTAGCGCTTTGTCCACCCTAGGAGGTGTTTCCCAGCGCTCCCTAACCTCTGGCGGGAAAGGGTATAAAGCCAATAACTTCTTTGAAATTAGCAGTTTTTTATCGGGGCACCCCACGCTTCATCACACACGTCATTTAATTCTTCTGATTCGGTAAAAACTACTGGTAGTTTTTTCACACCCCACATAATACCCTGTTTAGTGGTACCTGTAGTATCAGCTAAATGTAACATCTCCTTTATTGCCAAAATCATATAACGTGTGGCCCTACTGGAAAATACGGTTGATTCGTCACCTTCACCACCGGAATCAGTGCCTGTGTCTGGGTCTGTGTCGACCGACTGAGGCAAGGGGCGTTTTACAGCCCCTGACGGTGTTTGAGGCGCCTGGACAGGCACTAATTGAGTGTCCGGCCGCCTCATGTCGGCAAACGACTGCTTAAGCGAGTTGACGCTATCCCGTAATTCCACAAATAAAGGCATCCATTCTGGTGTCGACCCCCTAGGAGGTGACATCCTCATATTTGGCAATTGCTCCGCCTCCACACCAATAACGTCCTCATACATGTCGACACACACGTACCGACACACAGCAGACACACAGGGAATGCTCTATACGAAGACAGGACCCACTAGCCCTTTGGGGAGACAGAGGGAGAGTCTGCCAGCACACACCAAAAAGCGCTATATATGACAGGGATAGCCTTATGATTAAGTGCTCCCTTATAGCTGCTTTTATATTGATATATTGCCATTTATTTTGCCCCCCCTCTCTGTTATACCCTGTTTCTGTAGTGCAGTGCAGGGGAGAGACCTGGGAGCCTTCCTGACCAGCGGATCTGTGACAGAAAATGGCGCCGTGTGCTGAGGAGATAGGCCCCGCCCCTTTTCCGGCGGGCTCGTCTCCCGCTATTTAGTACATTTAGGCAGGGGTAAATATCTCCATATAGCCTCTGGGGCTATATGTGAGGTATTTTTAGCCTTTTTAAAGGTTTTCATTTGCCTCCCAGGGCGCCCCCCTCCCAGCGCCCTGCACCCTCAGTGACTGCCGTGTGAAGTGTGCTGAGAGGAAAATGGCGCACAGCTGCAGTGCTGTGCGCTACCTTAAGAAGACTGCAGGAGTCTTCAGCCGCCGATTCTGGACCTCTTCTTGCTTCAGCATCTGTGAGGGGGCCGGCGGCGTGGCTCCGGTGACCATCCAGGCTGTACCTGTGATCGTCCCTCTGGAGCTTCATGTCCAGTAGCCAAGAAGCCAATCCATCCTGCACGCAGGTGAGTTCACTTCTTCTCCCCTCTGTCCCTCGTTGCAGTGATCCTGTTGCCAGCAGGAATCACTGTAAAATAAAAAAACCTAAGCTAAACTCTCTAAGCAGCTCTTTATGAGAGCCACCTAGAATTGCACCCTTCTCGGCCGGGCACAAAAATCTAACTGGAGTCTGGAGGAGGGTCATAGGGGGAGGAGCCAGTACACACCACCTGACCTGTAAAAGCTTTACTTTTGTGCCCTGTCTCCTGCGGAGCCGCTATTCCCCATGGTCCTTTCAGGAACCCCAGCATCCACTTAGGACGATAGAGAAACTGGTGTTAGGGTGTCAACTATGACCCCCACGTCTAGTGCCGAGTCTAATAAAAACAAAAGGCCGCAGCCCCAAACTGGTGCCCAGGGGTCCCTTGCGGCCCCAACGTCTAGTACCCATTCTAACAAACAATAGGCCGGAGCCTGAAACTGCTGCCAGGGGGTCCCGTTTGGCCCCTACAACTAGTGCCCAGTCTAACAAACAAAAGGCCAGTGCCTGAAACTGGTGCCAGGTGGTCAACTGCGGCCCCCACAAGTAGTGCCCACTCTAACAACCGGCCTGAATATGAAACTGGTGCTAGGGGGTTACCTGTAACCCCCACGTCTAGTGCCTAATCTAGAAAACAAAAGGCCGGAGTCTCAAACTGGTGCCAGGGGGTCCCTTGTGGCCCCTACGTCTAGTGCCCAGTCCAAAAAACAAAAGGCTGGTGCCTGAAACTGGTGCCAGGGAGTCCCTTGTGGCCCCTACAACTAGTGCCTTGTCTAACAAACAATCGTCTGGAGCCTTAAACTGGTGTTAGGGTGTCAACTATGACCCCCACGTCTAGTGCAGAGTCTAATAAAAACAAAAGGCCGGCGCCCCAAACTGGTGCCCAGGGGTCCCTTGCGGCCCCAACGTCTAGTACCCATTCTAACAAACAATAGGCCGGAGCCTGAAACTGCTGCCAGGGGGTCCCGTTTGGCCCCTACAACTAGTGCCCAGTCTAACAAACAATCGGCCTGAGCCTGAAACTAGTACCGGGGGTCACCTGTGATCCCCTTGTCTAGTGCCCAGTCCATAAAACAAAAGGCTGGTGCCTGAAACTGGTGCCAGGGGGTCCCTTGTGGCCCCTACAACTAGTGCCCAGTCTAACAAACAATCGTCCGGAGCCTGAAACTGGTGTTAGGGTGTCAACTACGACCCCCACGTCTAGTGCCCAGTCTAATAAAAACAGGCCGGAGCCCCAAACTGGTGCCCAGGGGTCCCTTGCGGCCCCAACGTCTAGTGCCCAGTCTAACAAACAATAGGCCGGAGCCTGAAACTGGTGCCAGGGGGTCCCGTTTGGCCCCTACAACTAGTGCCCAGTCTAACAAACAAAAGGCCAGTGCCTGAAACTGGTGCCAGGTGGTCAACTGCGGCCCCCACAAGTAGTGCCCACTCTAACAACCGGCCTGAATATGAAACTGGTGCTAGGGGGTTACCTGTAACCCCCACGTCTAGTGCCTAATCTAGAAAACAAAAGGCCGGAGTCTCAAACTGGTGCCAGGGGGTCCCTTGTGGCCCCTACGTCTAGTGCCCAGTGTAACAAACAATTGCCCTGAGCCTGAAACTGCTGCCAGGGGGTCCCTTGTGGCCCCTACAACTAGTGCCCAGTCTAACAAACAATCGTCTGGAGCCTGAAACTGGTGTTAGGGTGTCAACTACGACCCCCACGTCTAGTGCCCAGTCTATTAAAAACAGGCCGGAGCCCCAAACTGGTGCCCAGGGGTCCCTTGCGGTCCCAACGTCTAGTGCCCAGTCTAACAAACAATAGGCCGGAGCCTGAAACTGGTGCCAGGGGGTCCCGTTTGGCACCTACAACTAGTGCCCAGTCTAACAAACAATCGGCCTGAGAATGAAACTAGTACCGGGGGTCACCTGCGATCCCCTTGTCTAGTGCCCAGTCCAAAAAACAAAAGGCTGGTGCCTGAAACTGGTGCCTGGGGGTCCATTGTGGCCCCTACAACTAGTTCCCAGTCCAACAAACAATTGTCCGGAACCTTAAACTGGTGTTAGGGTGTCAACTATGACCCCCACGTCTAGTGCCCAGTCTAATAAAAATAGGCAGGCGCCCCAAACTGGTGCCCAGGGGTCCCTTGCGGCCCCAACGTCTAGTGCCCAGTCTAACAAACAATAGGCCGGAGCCTGAAACTGGTGCCAGGGGGTCCCGTTTGGCCCGTACAACTAGTGCCCAGTCTAACAAACAATCGGCCTGAGCCTGAAACTAGTACCGGGGGTCACCTGTGAAACCCTTGTTTAGTGCCCAGTCCATAAAACAAAAGGCTGGTGCCTGAAACTGGTGCCCAGGGGTCCCTTGTGGCCCCAACGTCTAGTGCCCAGTCTAACAAACAATAGGCCGGAGCCTGAAACTGGTGCCAGGGGGTCCCGTTTGGCCCCTACAACTAGTGCCCAGTCTAACAAACAAAAGGCCAGTGCCTGAAACTGGTGCCAGGTGGTCAACTGCGGCCCCCACAAGTAGTGCCCACTCTAACAACCAGCCTGAATACGAAACTGGTGCTAGGGGGTTACCTGTAACCCCCACGTCTAGTGCCTAATCTAGAAAACAAAAGGCCGGAGTCTGAAACTGGTGCCAGGGGGACCCTTGTGGCCCCTACGTCTAGTGCCCAGTGTAACAAACAATTGCCCTGAGCCTGAAACTGGTGCCCAGGGGTCACTTGCGGCCCCAACGTCTCGTGCCCAGTCTAACAAACAATCGGCCGGAGACAGAAGCTGGTGCCAGGGGGTCCCTTTTGGCATCTACAACTAGTGCCCAGTCTAACAAACAATAGGCCGGAGCCCCAAACTGGTGCCAGGGGGACCCTTGCGGCCACAACATTTAGTGCCCAGTCCAAAAAACAATAGACTGGTGCCTGAAACTGGTGCCAGGGGGTCCCTTGTGGCCCCTACAACTAGTGCCCAGTTTAACAAACAAATGGCCGGATACAGAAGCTGGTGCCAGGGGGTCCCTTGTGGCCCCTACAACTAGTGCCCAGTCTAACAAACAAAAGGCCGGAGCCTGAAACTGGTGTCAGGGGGACCCTTGCGGACACAACATGTAGTGCCCAGTCCAAAAAACAAAGGGGCGGTGCCTGAAACTGGTGCCAGGGGGTCCATTATGGCCCTTACAACTAGTGCCCAGTCTAACAAGCAATCGGCCTGAGCCTAAAACTAGTACCGGGGGTCACCTGCGATCCCCTTGTCTAGTGCCCAGTCCAAAAAACAAAAGGCTGGTGCCTGAAACTGGTGCCAGGGGGTCCCTTGTGGCCCCTACAACTTGTGCCCAGTATAACAAACAATTGTCCGGAGCCTTAAACTGGTGATAGGGTGTAAACTATGACCCCCACGTCTAGTGCCCAGTCTAATAAAAATAGGCCGGAGCCCCAAACTGGTGCCCAGGGGTCCCTTGCGGCCCCTACGTCTAGTGCCCAGTCTAACAAACAATAGGCCGGAGCCTGAAACTGGTGCCAGGGGGTCCCGTTTGACCCCTACAACTAGTGCCCAGTCTAACAAACAAAAGGCCAGTGCCTGAAACTGGTGCCAGGTGGTCAACTGCGGCCCCCACAAGTAGTGCCCACTCTAACAACCGACCTGAATACGAAACTGGTGCTAGGGGGTTACCTGTAACCCCCACGTCTAGTGCCTAATCTAGAAAACAAAAGGCCGGAGTCTGAAACTGGTGCCAGGGGGTCCCTTGTGGCCCCTACGTCTAGTGCCCAGTGTAACAAACAATTGCCCTGAGCCTGAAACTGGTGCCAGGGGGTCCCTTGTGGCCCCTACAACTAGTGCCCAGTCTAACAAACAATCGGCCTGAGCCTGAAACTAATACCGGGGGTCACCTGCGATCCCCTTGTCTAGTGCCCAGTCCAAAAAACAAAAGGCCGGTGCCTGAAACTGGTGCCAGGGGGTCCCTTGTGGCCCCTGCAACTAGTGCCCAGTCTAACAAACAATCGTCCGGAGCCTGAAACTGGTGTTAGGGTGTCAACTACGACTCCCACGTCTAGTGCCCAGTCTAATAAAAACAGTCCGGAGCCCCAAACTGGTGCCCAGGGGTCCCTTGCGTCCCCAACGTCTAGTGCCCAGTCTAACAAAAAATAGGCCGCAGCCTGAAGCTGGTGCCAGGGGGTCCCGTTTGGCCCCTACAACTAGTGCCCAGTCTAACAAACAAAAGGCCAGTGCCTGAAACTGGTGCCAGGTGGTCAACTGCGGCCCCCACAAGTAGTGCCCACTCTAACAACCGACCTGAATACGAAACTGGTGCTAGGGGGTTACCTGTAACCCCCACGTCTAGTGCCTAATCTAGAAAACAAAAGGCCGGAGTCTGAAACTGGTGCCAGGGGGTCCCTTGTGGCCCCTACGTCTAGTGCCCAGTGTAACAAACAATTGCCCTGAGCCTGAAACTGCTGCCAGGGGGTCCCTTGTGGCCCCTACAACTAGTGCCCAGTCTAACAAACAATCGGCCTGAGCCTGAAACTAGTACCGGGGGTCACCTGCGATCCCCTTGTCTAGTGCCCAGTCCAAAAAACAAAGGGCTGGTGCCTGAAACTGGTGCCAGGGGGTCCCTTGTGGCCCCTACATCTAGTGCCCTGTCTAACAAACAATCGTCTGGAGCCTTAAACTGGTGTTAGGGTGTCAACTATGACCCCCACGTCTAGTGCCGAGTCTAATAAAAACAGGCCGGAGCCCCAAACTGGTGCCCAGGGGTCCCTTGCGGTCCCAACGTCTAGTGCCCAGTCTAACAAACAATAGGCCGGAGCCTGAAACTGGTGCCAGGGGGTCCCGTTTGGCCCCTACAACTAGTGCCCAGTCTAACAAACAATCGGCCTGAGACTGAAACTAGTACCGGGGGTCACCTGCGATCCCCTTGTCTAGTGCCCAGTCCAAAAAACAAAAGGCTGGTGCCTGAAACTGGTGCCTGGGGGTCCATTGTGGCCCCTACAACTAGTGCCCAGTCCAACAAACAATTGTCCGGAACCTTAAACTGGTGTTAGGGTGTCAACTATGACCCCCACGTCTAGTGCCCAGTCTAATAAAAATAGACAGGTGCCCCAAACTGGTGCCCAGGGGTCCCTTGCGGCCCCAACGTCTAGTACCCAGTCTAACAAACAATAGGCCGGAGCCTGAAACTGGTGCCAGGGGGTCCCGTTTGGCCCGTACAACTAGTGCCCAGTCTAACAAACAATCGGCCTGAGCCTGAAACTAGTACCGGGGGTCACCTGTGAAACCCTTGTTTAGTGCCCAGTCCATAAAACAAAAGGCTGGTGCCTGAAACTGGTGCCCAGGGGTCCCTTGTGGCCCCAACGTCTAGTGCCCAGTCTAACAAACAATAGGCCGGAGCCTGAAACTGGTGCCAGGGGGTCCCGTTTGGCCCCTACAACTAGTGCCCAGTCTAACAAACAAAAGGCCAGTGCCTGAAACTGGTGCCAGGTGGTCAACTGCGGCCCCCACAAGTAGTGCCCACTCTAACAACCAGCCTGAATACGAAACTGGTGCTAGGGGGTTACCTGTAACCCCCACGTCTAGTGCCTAATCTAGAAAACAAAAGGCCGGAGTCTGAAACTGGTGCCAGGGGGACCCTTGTGGCCCCTACGTCTAGTGCCCAGTGTAACAAACAATTGCCCTGAGCCTGAAACTGGTGCCCAGGGGTCACTTGCGGCCCCAACGTCTAGTGCCCAGTCTAACAAACAAACGGCCTGAGCCTGAAACTAGTGCCAGGGGGTCACCTGCGATCCCCTTGTCTAGTATCCAGTCCAAAAACCAAAAGGCTGGTGCCTGAAACTGGTGCCAGGTGGTCCCTTGTGGCCCCTACAGCTAGTGCCCAGTCTAACAAACAATTGTCCGGAGCCTGAAACTGGTGTTAGGGTGTCAACTACGACCCCCACGTCTAGTGCCAAGTCTAATAAAAACAGACCGGAGCACCAAACTGGTGCCCAGGGGTCCCTTGCGGCCCCAACGTCTCGTGCCCAGTCTAACAAACAATCGGCCGGAGACAGAAGCTGGTGCCAGGGGGTCCCTTTTGGCATCTACAACTAGTGCCCAGTCTAACAAACAATAGGCCGGAGCCCCAAACTGGTGCCAGGGGGACCCTTGCGGCCACAACATTTAGTGCCCAGTCCAAAAAACAATAGACTGGTGCCTGAAACTGGTGCCAGGGGGTCCCTTGTGGCCCCTACAACTAGTGCCCAGTTTAACAAACAAATGGCCGGATACAGAAGCTGGTGCCAGGGGGTCCCTTGTGGCCCCTACAACTAGTGCCCAGTCTAACAAACAAAAGGCCGGAGCCTGAAACTGGTGTCAGGGGGACCCTTGCGGACACAACATGTAGTGCCCAGTCCAAAAAACAAAGGGGCGGTGCCTGAAACTGGTGCCAGGGGGTCCATTATGGCCCTTACAACTAGTGCCCAGTCTAACAAGCAATCGGCCTGAGCCTAAAACTAGTACCGGGGGTCACCTGCGATCCCCTTGTCTAGTGCCCAGTCCAAAAAACAAAAGGCTGGTGCCTGAAACTGGTGCCAGGGGGTCCCTTGTGGCCCCTACAACTTGTGCCCAGTATAACAAACAATTGTCCGGAGCCTTAAACTGGTGATAGGGTGTCAACTATGACCCCCACGTCTAGTGCCCAGTCTAATAAAAATAGGCCGGAGCCCCAAACTGGTGCCCAGGGGTCCCTTGCGGCCCCTACGTCTAGTGCCCAGTCTAACAAACAATAGGCCGGAGCCTGAAACTGGTGCCAGGGGGTCCCGTTTGGCCCCTACAACTAGTGCCCAGTCTAACAAACAAAAGGCCAGTGCCTGAAACTGGTGCCAGGTGGTCAACTGCGGCCCCCACAAGTAGTGCCCACTCTAACAACCGACCTGAATACGAAACTGGTGCTAGGGGGTTACCTGTAACCCCCACGTCTAGTGCCTAATCTAGAAAACAAAAGGCCGGAGTCTGAAACTGGTGCCAGGGGGTCACTTGTGGCCCCTACGTCTAGTGCCCAGTGTAACAAACAATTGCCCTGAGCCTGAAACTGGTGCCAGGGGGTCCCTTGTGGCCCCTACAACTAGTGCCCAGTCTAACAAACAATCGGCCTGAGCCTGAAACTAATACCGGGGGTCACCTGCGATCCCCTTGTCTAGTGCCCAGTCCAAAAAACAAAAGGCCGGTGCCTGAAACTGGTGCCAGGGGGTCCCTTGTGGCCCCTGCAACTAGTGCCCAGTCTAACAAACAATCGTCAGGAGCCTGAAACTGGTGTTAGGGTGTCAACTACGACCCCCACGTCTAGTGCCCAGTCTAATAAAAACAGTCCGGAGCCCCAAACTGGTGCCCAGGGGTCCCTTGCGTCCCCAACGTCTAGTGCCCAGTCTAACAAAAAATAGGCCGGAGCCTGAAACTGGTGCCAGGGGGTCCCGTTTGGCCCCTACAACTAGTGCCCAGTCTAACAAACAAAAGGCCAGTGCCTGAAACTGGTGCCAGGTGGTCAACTGCGGCCCCCACAAGTAGTGCCCACTCTAACAACCGACCTGAATACGAAACTGGTGCTAGGGGGTTACCTGTAACCCCCACGTCTAGTGCCTAATCTAGAAAACAAAAGGCCGAAGTCTGAAACTGGTGCTAGGGGGTCCCTTGTGGCCCCTACGTCTAGTGCCCAGTGTAACAAACAATTGCCCTGAGCCTGAAACTAGTGCCAGGGGGTCCCTTGTGGCCCCTACAACTAGTGCCCAGTCTAACAAACAATCGGCCTGAGCCTGAAACTAATACCGGGGGTCACCTGCGATCCCCTTGTCTAGTGCCCAGTCCAAAAAACAAAAGGCCGGTGCCTGAAACTGGTGCCAGGGGGTCCCTTGTGGCCCCTGCAACTAGTGCCCAGTCTAACAAACAATCATCTGGAGCCTTAAACTGGTGTTAGGGTGTCAACTATGACCCCCAAGTATAGTGCCCAGTCTAAAAAAAACAGGCCGGAGACCCAAACTGGTGCCCAGGGTCCCTTGCGGCCCCAACATCTAGTGCCCAGTCTAACAAACAATAGGCCGGAGCCTGAAACTGGTGCCAGGGGGTCCTGTTTGTCCCCTACAACTAGTGCCCAGTCTAACAAATAAACGGCCTGAGCCTGAAACTAGTACCGGGGGTCACCTGCGATCCCCTTGTCTAGTGCCCAGTCCAAAAAACAAAAGGCTGGTGCCTGAAACTGGTGCCAGGGGGTCCCTTGTGGCCCCTACAACTAGTGCCCAGTCTAACAATCAATAGTCTGGAGCCTGAAACTAGTGTTAGGGTGTCAACTACGACCCCCACGTCTAGTGCCCAGTCTAATAAAAACAGGCCGGAGCCCCAAACTGGTGCCCAGGGGTCCCTTGCGGCCCCAACGTCTAGTGCCCAGTCTAACAAACAATAGGCCGGAGCCTGAAACTGGTGCCAGGGGGTCCCGTTTGGCCCCTACAACTAGTGCCCAGTCTAACAAACAAAAGGCCAGTGCCTGAAACTGGTGCCAGGTGGTCAACTGCGGCCCCCACAAGTAGTGCCCACTCTAACAACCGGCCTGAATACGAAACTTGTGCTAGGGGGTTACCTGTAACCCCCACGTCTAGTGCCTAATCTAGAAAACAAAAGGCCGGAGTCTGAAACTGGTGCCAGGGGGTCCCTTGTGGCCCCTACGTCTAGTGCCCAGTGTAACAAACAATTGCCCTGAGCCTGAAACTGCTGCCAGGGGGTCCCTTGTGGCCCCTACAACTAGTGCCCAGTCTAACAAACAATCGGCCTGAGCCTGAAACTAGTACCAGGGGTCACCTGCGATCCCCTTGTCTAGTGCCCAGTCCAAAAAACAAAAGGCTGGTGCCTGAAACTGGTGCCAGGGGGACCCTTGCGGCCACAACATTAAGTGCCCAGTCCAAAAAACAATAGACTGGTGCCTTAAACTGGTGCCAGGGGGTCCCTTGTGGCCCCTACAACTAGTGCCCAGTCCAAAAAATTAAAGGCTGGTGCCTAAATTTGGTGCCAGGGGGTCCCTTGTAGCCCCTACAACTAGTGCCCAGTCTAACAAACAAAAGGCCGGAGCCTGAAACTGGTGCCAGGGGGACCCTTGCGGACACAACATTTAGTGCCCAGTCCATAAAACAAAGGGGCGGTGCCTGAAACTGGTTCCAGGGGGTCCATTATGGCCTCTACAACTAGTGCCCAGTCTAATAAACAATCGGCCTGAGCCTGAAACTAGTACCGGGGGTCACCTGCGATCCCCTTGTCTAGTGCCCAGTCCAAAAAACAAAAGGCTGGTGCCTGAAACTGGTGCCAGGGGGTCCCTTGTGGCCCCTACAACTAGTGCCCAGTCTAACAAACAATTGTACGGAGCCTTAAACTGGTGTTAGGGTGTCAACTATGACCCCCACGTCTAGTGCCCAGTCTAATAAAAATAGGCCGGAGCCCCAAACTGGTGCCCAGGGGTCCCTTGCGGCCCCAATGTCTAGTGCCCAGTCTAACAAACAATAGGCCGGAGCCTGAAACAGGTGCCAGGGGGTCCCGTTTGGCCCCTACAACGAGTGCCCAGTCTAACAAACAAAAGGCCAGTGCCTGAAACTGGTGCCAGGTGGTCAACTGCGGCCCCCACAAGTAGTGCCCACTCTAACAACCGGCCTGAATACGAAACTGGTGCTAAGGGGTTACCTGTAACCCCCACGTCTAGTGCCTAATCTAGAAAACAAAAGGCCAGAGTCTCAAACTGGTGCCAGGGGGTCCCTTGTGGCCCCTACGTCTAGTGCCCAGTGTAACAAACAATTGCCCTGAGCCTGAAACTGCTGCCAGGGGGTCCCTTGTGGCCTCTACAACTAGTGCCCAGTCTAATAAACAATCGGCCTGAGCCTGAAACTAGTACCGGGGGTCACCTGCGATCCCCTTGTCTAGTGCCCAGTCCAAAAAACAAAGGGCTGGTGCCTGAAACTGGTGCCAGGGGGTCCCTTGTGGCCCCTACAACTAGTGCCCTGTCGAACAAACAATCGTCTGGAGCCTTAAACTGGTGTTAGGGTGTCAACTATGACCCCCACGTCTAGTGCCGAGTCTAATAAAAACAGGCCGGAGCCCCAAACTGATGCCCAGGGGTCCCTTGCGGCCCCAACGTCTAGTGCCCAGTCTAACAAACAATAGGCCGGAGCCTGAAACTGGTGCCAGGGGGTCCCGTTTGGCCCCTACAACTAGTGCCCAGTCTAACAAACAATCGGCCTGAGCCTGAAACTAGTACCGGGGGTCACCTGCGATCCCCTTGTCTAGTGCCCAGTCCAAAAAACAAAAGGCTGGTGCCTGAAACTGGTGCCAGGGGGTCCCTTGTGGCCCCTACAGCTAGTGCCCAGTCTAACAAACAATTGTCCGGAACCTTAAACTGGTGTTAGGGTGTCAACTATGACCCCCACGTCTAGTGCCCAGTCTAATAAAAATAGGCCGGCGCCCCAAACTGGTGCCCAGGGGTCCCTTGCGGCCCCAACGTCTAGTGCCCAGTCTAACAAACAATAGGCCGGAGCCTGAAACTGGTGCCAGGGGGTCCCGTTTGGCCCCTACAACTAGTGCCCAGTCTAACAAACAATCGGCCTGAGCCTGAAACTAGTACCGGGGGTCACCTGTGATCCCCTTGTCTAGTGCCCAGTCCATAAAACAAAAGGCTGGTGCCTGAAACTGGTGCCAGGGGGCCCTTGTGGTCCCTACAACTAGTGCCCAGTCTAACAAACAATCGTCCGGAGCCTGAAACTGGTGTTAGGGTGTCAACTACGACCCCCACGTTTAGTGCCCAGTCTAATAAAAACCCGTCCGGAGCCCCAAAATGGTGCCCTGGGGTCCCTTGCAGCCCCAACGTCTAGTGCCCAGTCTAACAAACAATAGGCCGGAGCCTGAAACTGGTGCCAGGGGGTCCCGTTTGGCCCCTACAACTAGTGCCCAGTCTAACAAACAAAAGGCCAGTGCCTGAAACTGGTGCCAGGTGGTCAACTGCGGCCCCCACAAGTAGTGCCCACTCTAACAACCGGCCTGAATACGAAACTGGTGCTAGGGGGTTACCTGTAACCCCCACGTCTAGTGCCTAATCTAGAAAACAAAAGGCCGGAGTCTCAAACTGGTGCCAGGGGGTCCCTTGTGGCCCCTACGTCTAGTGCCCAGTGTAACAAACAATTGCCCTGAGCCTGAAACTGCTGCCAGGGGGTCCCTTGTGGCCCCTACAACTAGTGCCCAGTCTAACAAACAATCGGCCTGAGCCTGAAACTAGTACCGGGGGTCACCTGCGATCCCCTTGTCTAGTGCCCAGTCCAAAAAACAAAAGGCTGGTGCCTGAAACTGGTGCCAGGGGGTCCCTTGTGGCCCCTACAACTAGTGCCCAGTCTAACAAACAATCGTCTGGAGCCTTAAACTGGTGTTAGGGTGTCAACTGTGACCCCCACGTCTAGTACCGAGTCTAATAAAAACAGGCCGGAGCCCCAAACTGGTGCCCAGGGGTCCCTTGCGGCCCCAACGTCTAGTACCCATTCTAACAAACAATAGGCCGGAGCCTGAAACTGCTGCCAGGGGGTCCCGTTTGGCCCCTACAACTAGTGCCCAGTCTAACAAACAATCGGCCTGAGCCTGAAACTAGTACCGGGGGTCACCTGTGATCCCCTTGTCTAGTGCCCAGTCCATAAAACAAAAGGCTGGTGCCTGAAACTGGTGCCAGGGGGTCCCTTGTGGCCCCTACAACTAGTGCCCAGTCTAACAAACAATTGTCCGGAGCCTTAAACTGGTGTTAGGGTGTCAACTATGACCCCCACGTCTAGTGCCCAGTCTACTAAAAATAGGCCGGAGCCCCAAACTGGTGCCCAGGGGTTCCTTGCGGCCCCAATGTCTAGTGCCCAGTCTAACAAACAATAGGCCGGAGCCTGAAACTGGTGCCAGGGGGTCCCGTTTGGCCCCTACAACTAGTGCCCAGTCTAACAAACAAAAGGCCAGTGCCTGAAACTGGTGCCAGGTGGTCAACTGCGGCCCCCACAAGTAGTGCCCACTCTAACAACCGACCTGAATACGAAACTGGTGCTAGGGGGTTACCTGTAACCCCCACGTCTAGTGCCTAATCTAGAAAACAAAAGGCCGGAGTCTGAAACTGGTGCCAGGGGGTCCCTTGTGGCCCCTACGTCTAGTGCCCAGTGTAACAAACAATTGCCCTGAGCCTGAAACTGGTGCCAGGGGGTCCCTTGTGGCCCCTACAACTAGTGCCCAGTCTAACAAACAATCGGCCTGAGCCTGAAACTAATACCGGGGGTCACCTGCGATCCCCTTGTCTAGTGCCCAGTCCAAAAAACAAAAGGCCGGTGCCTGAAACTGGTGCCAGGGGGTCCCTTGTGGCCCCTGCAACTAGTGCCCAGTCTAACAAACAATCATCTGGAGCCTTAAACTGGTGTTAGGGTGTCAACTATGACCCCCAAGTATAGTGCCCAGTCTAATAAAAACAGGCCGTAGACCCAAACTGGTGCCCAGGGTCCCTTGCGGCCCCAACATCTAGTGCCCAGTCTAACAAACAATAGGCCGGAGCCTGAAACTGGTGCCAGGGGGTCCTGTTTGTCCCCTACAACTAGTGCCCAGTCTAACAAATAAACGGCCTGAGCCTGAAACTAGTACCGGGGGTCACCTGCGATCCCCTTGTCTAGTGCCCAGTCCAAAAAACAAAAGGCTGGTGCCTGAAACTGGTGCCAGGGGGTCCCTTGTGGCCCCTACAACTAGTGCCCAGTCTAACAATCAATCGTCTGGAGCCTGAAACTGGTGTTAGGGTGTCAACTACGACCCCCACGTCTAGTGCCCAGTCTAATAAAAACAGGCCGGAGCCCCAAACTGGTGCCCAGGGGTCCCTTGCGGCCCCAACGTCTAGTGCCCAGTCTAACAAACAATAGGCCGGAGCCTGAAACTGGTGCCAGAGGGTCCCGTTTGGCCCCTACAACTAGTGCCCAGTCTAACAAACAAAAGGCCAGTGCCTGAAACTGGTGCCAGGTGGTCAACTGCGGCCCCCACAAGTAGTGCCCACTCTAACAACCGGCCTGAATACGAAACTTGTGCTAGGGGGTTACCTGTAACCCCCACGTCTAGTGCCTAATCTGGAAAACAAAAGGCCGGAGTCTGAAACTGGTGCCAGGGGGTCCCTTGTGGCCCCTACGTCTAGTGCCCAGTGTAACAAACAATTGCCCTGAGCCTGAAACTGCTGCCAGGGGGTCCCTTGTGGCCCCTACAACTAGTGCCCAGTCTAACAAACAATCGGCCTGAGCCTGAAACTAGTACCGGGGGTCACCTGCGATCCCCTTGTCTAGTGCCCAGTCCAAAAAACAAAAGGCTGGTGCCTGAAACTGGTGCCAGGGGTACCCTTGCGGCCACAACATTAAGTGCCCAGTCCAAAAAACAATAGACTGGTGCCTTAAACTGGTGCCAGGGGGTCCCTTGTGGCCCCTACAACTAGTGCCCAGTCCAAAAAATTAAAGGCTGGTGCCTAAATTTTGTGCCAGGGGGTCCCTTGTAGCCCCTACAACTAGTGCCCAGTCTAACAAACAAAAGGCCGGAGCCTGAAACTGGTGCCAGGGGGACCCTTGCGGACACAACATTTAGTGCCCAGTCCATAAAACAAAGGGGCGGTGCCTGAAACTGGTTCCAGGGGGTCCATTATGGCCTCTACAACTAGTGCCCAGTCTAATAAACAATCGGCCTGAGCCTGAAACTAGTACCGGGGGTCACCTGCGATCCCCTTGTCTAGTGCCCAGTCCAAAAAACAAAAGGCTGGTGCCTGAAACTGGTGCCAGGGGGTCCCTTGTGGCCCCTACAACTAGTGCCCAGTCTAACAAACAATTGTACGGAGCCTTAAACTGGTGTTAGGGTGTCAACTATGACCCCCACGTCTAGTGCCCAGTCTAATAAAAATAGGCCGGAGCCCCAAACTGGTGCCCAGGGGTCCCTTGCGGCCCCAATGTCTAGTGCCCAGTCTAACAAACAATAGGCCGGAGCCTGAAACAGGTGCCAGGGAGTCCCGTTTGGCCCCTACAACTAGTGCCCAGTCTAACAAACAAAAGGCCAGTGCCTGAAGCTGGTGCCAGGTGGTCAACTGCGGCCCCCACAAGTAGTGCCCACTCTAACAACCGGCCTGAATACGAAACTGGTGCTAAGGGGTTACCTGTAACCCCCACGTCTAGTGCCTAATCTAGAAAACAAAAGGCCAGAGTCTCAAACTGGTGCCAGGGGGTCCCTTGTGGCCCCTACGTCTAGTGCCCAGTGTAACAAACAATTGCCCTGAGCCTGAAACTGCTGCCAGGGGGTCCCTTGTGGCCTCTACAACTAGTGCCCAGTCTAATAAACAATCGGCCTGAGCCTGAAACTAGTACCGGGGGTCACCTGCGATCCCCTTGTCTAGTGCCCAGTCCAAAAAACAAAGGGCTGGTGCCTGAAACTGGTGCCAGGGGGTCCCTTGTGGCCCCTACAACTAGTGCCCTGTCGAACAAACAATCGTCTGGAGCCTTAAACTGGTGTTAGGGTGTCAACTACGACGCCCACGTCTAGTGCCCAGTCTAATAAAAACAGTCCGGAGCCCCAAACTGGTGCCCAGGGGTCCCTTGCGTCCCCAACGTCTAGTGCCCAGTCTAACAAAAAATAGGCCGGAGCCTGAAACTGGTGCCAGGGGGTCCCGTTTGGCCCCTACAACTAGTGCCCAGTCTAACAAACAAAAGGCCAGTGCCTGAAACTGGTGCCAGGTGGTCAACTGCGGCCCCCACAAGTAGTGCCCACTCTAACAACCGACCTGAATACGAAACTGGTGCTAGGGGGTTACCTGTAACCCCAACGTCTAGTGCCTAATTTAGAAAACAAAAGGCCGAAGTCTGAAACTGGTGCCAGGGGGTCCCTTGTGGCCCCTACGTCTAGTGCCCAGTGTAACAAACAATTGCCCTGAGCCTGAAACTAGTGCCAGGGGGTCCCTTGTGGCCCCTACAACTAGTGCCCAGTCTAACAAACAATCGGCCTGAGCCTGAAACTAATACCGGGGGTCACCTGCGATCCCCTTGTCTAGTGCCCAGTCCAAAAAACAAAAGGCCGGTGCCTGAAACTGGTGCCAGGGGGTCCCTTGTGGCCCCTGCAACTAGTGCCCAGTCTAACAAACAATCATCTGGAGCCTTAAACTGGTGTTAGGGTGTCAACTATGACCCCCAAGTATAGTGCCCAGTCTAATAAAAACAGGCCGGAGACCCAAACTGGTGCCCAGGGTCCCTTGCGGCCCCAACATCTAGTGCCCAGTCTAACAAACAATAGGCCGGAGCCTGAAACTGGTGCCAGGGGGTCCTGTTTGTCCCCTACAACTAGTGCCCAGTCTAACAAATAAACGGCCTGAGCCTGAAACTAGTACCGGGGGTCACCTGCGATCCCCTTGTCTAGTGCCCAGTCCAAAAAACAAAAGGCTGGTGCCTGAAACTGGTGCCAGGGGGTCCCTTGTGGCCCCTACAACTAGTGCCCAGTCTAACAATCAATCGTCTGGAGCCTGAAACTGGTGTTAGGGTGTCAACTACGACCCCCACGTCTAGTGCCCAGTCTAATAAAAACAGGCCGGAGCCCCAAACTGGTGCCCAGGGGTCCCTTGCGGCCCCAACGTCTAGTGCCCAGTCTAACAAACAATAGGCCGGAGCCTGAAACTGGTGCCAGGGGGTCCCGTTTGGCCCCTACAACTAGTGCCCAGTCTAACAAACAAAAGGCCAGTGCCTGAAACTGGTGCCAGGTGGTCAACTGCGGCCCCCACAAGTAGTGCCCACTCTAACAACAGGCCTGAATACGAAACTGGTGCTAGGGGGTTACCTGTAACCCCCACGTCTAGTGCCTAATCTAGAAAACAAAAGGCCGGAGTCTGAAACTGGTGCCAGGGGGTCCCTTGTGGCCCCTACGTCTAGTGCCCAGTGTAACAAACAATTGCTCTGAGCCTGAAACTGCTGCCAGGGGGTCCCTTGTGGCCCCTACAACTAGTGCCCAGTCTAACAAACAATCGGCCTGAGCCTGAAACTAGTACCGGGGGTCACCTGCGATCCCCTTGTCTAGTGCCCAGTCCAAAAACAAAAGGCTGGTGCCTGAAACTGGTGCCAGGGGGTCCCTTGTGGCCCCTACAACTAGTGCCAAGTCTAACAAACAATCGTCTGGAGCCTTAAACTGGTGTTAGGGTGTCAACTATGACCCCCACGTCTAGTGCCGAGTCTAATAAAAACAGGCCGGAGCCCCAAACTGGTGCCCAGGGGTCCCTTGCGGCCCCAACGTCTAGTACCCATTCTAACAAAAAATAGTCCGGAGCCTGAAACTGCTGCCAGGGGGTCCCTTTTGGCCCCTACAACTAGTGCCCAATCTAACAAACAATCGGCTTGAGCCTGAAACTAGTACCGGGGTCACCTGTGATCCCCTTGTCTAGTGCCCAGTCCATAAAACAAAAGGCTGGTGCCTGAAACTGGTCCCAGGGGGTCCCTTGTGGCCCCTACAACTAGTGCCCAGTCTAACAAACAATCGTCCGGAGCCTGAAACTGGTGTTAGGGTGTCAACTACGACCCCCACGTCTAGTGCCCAGTCTAATAAAAACAGGCCGGAGCCCCAAACTGGTGCCCAGGGGTCCCTTGCGGCCCCAACGTCTAGTGCCCAGTCTAACAAACAATAGGCCGGAGCCTGAAACTGGTGCCAGGGGGTCCTGTTTAGCCCCTACAACTAGTGCCCAGTCTAACAAACAAAAGGCCAGTGCCTGAAACTGGTGCCAGGTGGTCAACTGCGGCCCCCACAAGTAGTGCCCACTCTAACAACCGGCCTGAATATGAAACTGGTGCTAGGGGGTTACCTGTAACCCCCACGTCTAGTGCCTAATCTAGAAAACAAAAGGCCGGAGTCTCAAACTGGTGCCAGGGGGTCCCTTGTGGCCCCTACGTCTAGTGCCCAGTGTAACAAACAATTGCCCTGAGCCTGAAACTGGTGCCAGGGGGTCCCTTGTGGCCCCTACAACTAGTGCCCAGTCTAACAAACAATCGGCCTGAGCCTGAAACTAATACCGGGGGTCACCTGCGATCCCCTTGTCTAGTGCCCAGTCCAAAAAACAAAAGGCCGGTGCCTGAAACTGGTGCCAGGGGGTCCCTTGTGGCCCCTGCAACTAGTGCCCAGTCTAACAAACAATCGTCCGGAGCCTGAAACTGGTGTTAGGGTGTCAACTACGACGCCCACGTCTAGTGCCCAGTCTAATAAAAACAGTCCGGAGCCCCAAACTGGTGCCCAGGGGTCCCTTGCGTCCCCAACGTCTAGTGCCCAGTCTAACAAAAAATAGGCCGGAGCCTGAAACTGGTGCCAGGGGGTCCCGTTTGGCCCCTACAACTAGTGCCCAGTCTAACAAACAAAAGGCCAGTGCCTGAAACTGGTGCCAGGTGGTCAACTGCGGCCCCCACAAGTAGTGCCCACTCTAACAACCGACCTGAATACGAAACTGGTGCTAGGGGGTTACCTGTAACCCCAACGTCTAGTGCCTAATCTAGAAAACAAAAGGCCGAAGTCTGAAACTGGTGCCAGGGGGTCCCTTGTGGCCCCTACGTCTAGTGCCCAGTGTAACAAACAATTGCCCTGAGCCTGAAACTAGTGCCAGGGGGTCCCTTGTGGCCCCTACAACTAGTGCCCAGTCTAACAAACAATCGGCCTGAGCCTGAAACTAATACCGGGGGTCACCTGCGATCCCCTTGTCTAGTGCCCAGTCCAAAAAACAAAAGGCCGGTGCCTGAAACTGGTGCCAGGGGGTCCCTTGTGGCCCCTGCAACTAGTGCCCAGTCTAACAAACAATCATCTGGAGCCTTAAACTGGTGTTAGGGTGTCAACTATGACCCCCAAGTATAGTGCCCAGTCTAATAAAAACAGGCCGGAGACCCAAACTGGTGCCCAGGGTCCCTTGCGGCCCCAACATCTAGTGCCCAGTCTAACAAACAATAGGCCGGAGCCTGAAACTGGTGCCAGGGGGTCCTGTTTGTCCCCTACAACTAGTGCCCAGTCTAACAAACAATCGGCCTGAGCCTGAAACTAGTACCGGGGGTCACCTGCGATCCCCTTGTCTAGTGCCCAGTCCAAAAAACAAAAGGCTGGTGCCTGAAACTGGTGCCAGGGGGACACTTGCGGCCACAACATTAAGTGCCCAGTCCAAAAAACAATAGACTGGTGCCTTAAACTGGTGCCAGGGGGTCCCTTGTGGCCCCTACAACTAGTGCCCAGTCCAAAAAATTAAAGGCTGGTGCCTAAATTTGGTGCCAGGGGGTCCCTTGTAGCCCCTACAACTAGTGCCCAGTCTAACAAACAAAAGGCCGGAGCCTGAAACTGGTGCCAGGGGGACCCTTGCGGACACAACATTTAGTGCCCAGTCCATAAAACAAAGGGGCGGTGCCTGAAACTGGTTCCAGGGGGTCCATTATGGCCTCTACAACTAGTGCCCAGTCTAATAAACAATCGGCCTGAGCCTGAAACTAGTTCCGGGGGTCACCTGCGATCCCCTTGTCTAGTGCCCAGTCCAAAAAACAAAAGGCTGGTGCCTGAAACTGGTGCCAGGGGGTCCCTTGTGGCCCCTACAACTAGTGCCCAGTCTAACAAACAATTGTACGGAGCCTTAAACTGGTGTTAGGGTGTCAACTATGACCCCCACGTCTAGTGCCCAGTCTAATAAAAATAGGCCGGAGCCCCAAACTGGTGCCCAGGGGTCCCTTGCGGCCCCAATGTCTAGTGCCCAGTCTAACAAACAATAGGCCGGAGCCTGAAACAGGTGCCAGGGGGTCCCGTTTGGCCCCTACAACTAGTGCCCAGTCTAACAAACAAAAGGCCAGTGCCTGAAACTGGTGCCAGGTGGTCAACTGCGGCCCCCACAAGTAGTGCCCACTCTAACAACCGGCCTGAATACGAAACTGGTGCTAAGGGGTTACCTGTAACCCCCACGTCTAGTGCCTAATCTAGAAAACAAAAGGCCAGAGTCTCAAACTGGTGCCAGGGGGTCCCTTGTGGCCCCTACGTCTAGTGCCCAGTGTAACAAACAATTGCCCTGAGCCTGAAACTGCTGCCAGGGGGTCCCTTGTGGCCTCTACAACTAGTGCCCAGTCTAATAAACAATCGGCCTGAGCCTGAAACTAGTACCGGGGGTCACCTGCGATCCCCTTGTCTAGTGCCCAGTCCAAAAAACAAAGGGCTGGTGCCTGAAACTGGTGCCAGGGGGTCCCTTGTGGCCCCTACAACTAGTGCCCTGTCGAACAAACAATCGTCTGGAGCCTTAAACTGGTGTTAGGGTGTCAACTATGACCCCCACGTCTAGTGCCGAGTCTAATAAAAACAGGCCGGAGCCCCAAACTGATGCCCAGGGGTCCCTTGCGGCCCCAACGTCTAGTGCCCAGTCTAACAAACAATAGGCCGGAGCCTGAAACTGGTGCCAGGGGGTCCCGTTTGGCCCCTACAACTAGTGCC
The DNA here is from genome assembly GCF_028390025.1 of Pseudophryne corroboree. Taxonomy (NCBI): domain Eukaryota; kingdom Metazoa; phylum Chordata; class Amphibia; order Anura; family Myobatrachidae; genus Pseudophryne; species Pseudophryne corroboree. The sequence continues at coordinate 145,134 of NW_026967976.1, forward strand.
CAGTCTAACAAACAATCGGCCTGAGCCTGAAACTAGTACCGGGGGTCACCTGCGATCCCCTTGTCTAGTGCCCAGTCCAAAAAACAAAAGGCTGGTGCCTGAAACTGGTGCCAGGGGGTCCCTTGTGGCCCCTACAGCTAGTGCCCAGTCTAACAAACAATCGTCCGGAGCCTGAAACTGGTGTTAGGGTGTCAACTACGACCCCCACGTTTAGTGCCCAGTCTAATAAAAACCCGTCCGGAGCCCCAAAATGGTGCCCTGGGGTCCCTTGCAGCCCCAACGTCTAGTGCCCAGTCTAACAAACAATAGGCCGGAGCCTGAAACTGGTGCCAGGGGGTCCCGTTTGGCACCTACAACTAGTGCCCAGTCTAACAAACAAAAGGCCAGTGCCTGAAACTGGTGCCAGGTGGTCAACTGCGGCCCCCACAAGTAGTGCCCACTCTAACAACCGGCCTGAATACGAAACTGGTGCTAGGGGGTTACCTGTAACCCCCACGTCTAGTGCCTAATCTAGAAAACAAAAGGCCGGAGTCTCAAACTGGTGCCAGGGGGTCCCTTGTGGCCCCTACGTCTAGTGCCCAGTGTAACAAACAATTGCCCTGAGCCTGAAACTGCTGCCAGGGGGTCCCTTGTGGCCCCTACAACTAGTGCCCAGTCTAACAAACAATCGGCCTGAGCCTGAAACTAGTACCGGGGGTCACCTGCGATCCCCTTGTCTAGTGCCCAGTCCAAAAAACAAAAGGCTGGTGCCTGAAACTGGTGCCAGGGGGTCCCTTGTGGCCCCTACAACTAGTGCCCAGTCTAACAAACAATCGTCTGGAGCCTTAAACTGGTGTTAGGGTGTCAACTATGACCCCCACGTCTAGTACCGAGTCTAATAAAAACAGGCCGGAGCCCCAAACTGGTGCCCAGGGGTCCCTTGCGGCCCCAACGTCTAGTACCCATTCTAACAAACAATAGG